>NC_137543.1:21370182-21615182 GCF_963082525.1 Nesoenas mayeri
TAACTTCAGCAATCCACATGTAAGTGAACAGCAACAATCATTTTTTTCAGTTTTATTTTGCTCTCTCAGTGTTCATATCTACAAAAGCCTCTAACCAGTAGTCAAGATAAGTGTTGAACTGAGAAGTATTGATCCAGTAATAGCAGTTCAAGCTTTGACTGTGAGTCCTTAACCCTCCAGACATAATGTCATAGCCTCTTATCCCTGCCTCTTAACATTACCTGCCTATCTCTTCAGAGCTGTCACCTATGGTAATACAGTTCCAAAAGCTTTCTAATCATTACTCATTCAGGCAGCATTTATTCTGTAACCAGTAAAAAAAGTTTGGAGTTCTTAGAAGAACAAGGTGTTTTTGCTTGCAGCTCCCTCTGGGGCTTTAATATACTGTACATACTAGGATGCTGCAGCATAAAGAGAGTCGATTAAAATAATGTAGAGAGAAGAGTAAGACAGTTAAGACATCACGAACACTGCAGCAATCCACCTTGAACAATGTAAAGAGACCGCTGGGGTTCAGAAAGCCTTTATTCTCAGCAGCAATCCTTGCAAGTGCAGAGCTTCATGTAAACAGCTTTTGTGAATATAAAATCTATCAGAAGAGCAGAGGAACCAGAGGTAGCTGGCATCTCAAGGCAAAGTACATGACTAATATTATAAACATCAAGACCTTTGTGTAGAAAAGATTAAGTGTTTTTTTTTTTTTTGTCTGGTAACAGAACTGGTCAGCATCAGAACAGTGACAGGATTTGATCTGTGTTTGTTTCCAATGCACAGGGGTTGACTGAACTTTCTCCTTTCTATTAAGTGGCTAAAACATTTTTCTTCATGATATACAGAATCATCTATAATGGCAACCCAGGAAAATGGAATAACTCCGCTATTTACAAATTTAAAAAGAATACATATTTAAGGACAATACTGCCAGCCAAACAACCAAAACTGTTTTAAGTACAGTGAGAATATACAGGGGATCTAAATGACAGACAGTATTGCATACAATTACAAGCCTTAGATACCCATCCAAGTAAATAACATATTCCTTTGACCTTCCTGCAGCCTATGGTAGTTGTAGTCAAAGTTACAGTAAAAACAGCAGTATTTAGAACAAATAACAAAAGTCTTTTTTGAGAGGATGAAAAAAAGAAGCATATGACCGATGCTAGTCATATTCTGTAATGCTCTAATGTGACTACAACAGCTATGTACAACAACGTACATGAAATCAAAGGTATGAGCTACTGTGTTTTCAGCAGTGGATTCAGAGCCACAGAAACCTCTTGTCATTGGTATGCATGTGCACGGGGTCCCTCCTGCCCATGGACAACTGTGGCTGGATGGTGTACAGAGTTTTAAGTTACAGGAGCAGCACAGGGCTCCCCAGAAGTGTATACAGTATTTTCCATTCACATATTGTTTACTGAATTGCTACATGGTATTGTCATTGCCGAACAATTGATGGCATTTGGATTGTTAAACCAAAATGGAAGAGAAAATATACCTTAGAATAAATTTGCAGTCCAAAGGCTGTAGCAGCTAACAGTCAAAGAGAAAAGCCACAAAGCGTTACCATTACCATGCTTTTGGGAATAATTTATTTTACGAGCTGCTTTTAAGAGGAAGAAGTAAAATTTTGGTGTATGATCACAGGAGACTATTGCAAGAAGACACTACAAGTGAGAAGGTGAAAAACTGAAATAGACTGAGGTATAGAAGGAAAATGAGGGCAAAAGAGTTAGAGAGTGCTCTAAGTGAGGAGCAGCAGCTTGTGTAGCACATGGAAGTATAGAGAAGAGTTATTCTGAAGATTTATGAGAAGGAATATGTTTTTAGAGTACTGTGGGATGTGACACTGCTTTTCATAGAAGAATTGGATAGATTAGAAGAGATACATATGAGAGAAAAAGCAGGAAAAAAAAAAAGTAAAGTGGAAAATTGTCAGGTTACAGCGCAGTGTTCGTATGGCAAGAAATAAAGCAAACCTGGGAGAGGTGACTGAGAAAGAGCAGAAACTGGAATATCTGGAGCAGGTACTCCTTTTTAAAACTTCAGTTTATATGAAGCCTAGCATAGCAGAATCTTGATTCGCCTATGGACAATGATGTAGTACAAATAAATACATAAAAAGGAAAAGATTAAAATCAACATCTTCTTCAGGAAGAGAACGAGCTATAGAAAGAACTGAGAATTGCACAAATGAAAAAATCGCAGTGATAATAATGTGGGTCAGACATTGCTGATTTAAAAGTCAGACAAATTATATAGTGAACATACGACTATTCACTGGTATCCTATGTGTTACCCATATATGAGAAAGCAGCTTGTGAAATATACTCACGTTTTATGGGGATGGACAACCTAGTAGTGCCTTCTGCCTGGCAGGAACAGTCCCTGTACTGGCTACAGGGGTTTAGTTGCTGAATTTCTTGTGTAATCTTTAGAGATATAACATTATTAGAACCTTTTAACTTTAAAGGTGATTTGGTTTCAGCTGTTGGACTAGTAGTATTTAACCAGTGATCCAATCAATCAAATAACCTGAGAAAGCATTGAAAGGGCTGAAAAAAATCACACTATACTAACTCCTTTACAGTAAACATTCTAGTTTTGGGGCTTTAAAAACAAACAAACAAACAAAAAACAAAATAAAAAATTGTTAATATGAAGTAAAAACACATTCACAATTATGTGTCTACATATATATTTTCTAACAGTTCAGGAGGGATAAAAATCACTGACTAAAATTAAGAAGGTCTTAAGATACTTAGTACTATAGAGTAAAATTTCTTAAAATTATCTCTGAAATATAGGGAAATATTGTTTATGTAATCTATATGTTTTTTGATGTGAGACAGACCAAAGGTATATGCAGTTACTTTTACCAGTGAGTATACAGCTACAGATAACTAAATAAGTTTTTATGTAAACACAGAGACAGTCTTGATATTTGCATGTACATACACTCATATGTATGTGTATGTATATGCATATAGAATTTTGCACATATTCACACATATTTGAATAACTAAATGCCTGCTGAAATTATGATGCCACATTTGCCTTTTCCAGCAGAATATTATGTTATGTATGATTCGACCTTTTAATGTGAAATCTGCTCTGGTATTCTGAATTTTAAACAGCAGACCATGTAAAACCTCATTAGAAATCCTAGTTTAACAACTTTTGGATTCCTGCAGTAAACAGAGATGTACGCACATTTGCTCTGCTTCATCTGATATAATGGACTCTGTGACTTTGGCTTGTTCCCATGAACTTTGATTTTTAAATCTCAGTCACATGCAAAAACTTAGTTGGAGATCCTGGACCTTTGCCCTCTACACCTAAAGAAGGTGCTGACAACACAGAAAAGCCTTAAAGCTTCAACAAGATGAAATTTCAGGTTGTTTAAAAATGACTTTCGATGGATCTAAAGCACATAAACTGTTTCTATTAATGTGAAATATTTTTATTTGACGTATGAACAGTACAGAAATACAAGCATCACTATAGCAGCCCTGTTTGTTTTTTTTCCTTTTAAGTCATTTAACAGCTGGTTTTAAAACTGCTCTACTTCTTCCTCGGCACCTAAACTGTACTGTTTCTGCAGAAGGTACCACAGGCTTTTGCTTTTGTGAGGTAAATCACGGGCAAAAAGTGGTGAGAAAGATGTAGCTTGCACTCTAGCAGTGGCAGAGGGAAAGGCTAAGTAATAATTTTTAATTGTGACCTGCTCCTTTAATCCCTTACTATACTACTGCCTATGCCCAATATTGTTAAGAAATGAACCATTTTTTAATTCTGGTGAAACTTATTTTTACATATTACTCTTCTCCTGTAAACGGACTAGGAAATAGTTAGTAATACTAGTACTTCCTGGTGTTGAGATGCAGCCTGCTTCCCGCCATGAGAAAGAAAATCTTAACAAAGTGTTACAGATGTTCTTCAAATGATTTAATAAATACAATAATATCTTCTAAGTAAATTAGGCAAATATGACATTCGAATTCTCACAGCCTTGATAATTAAAAGCAAGACCACCAGCTGACTTCTTCTTTTTAAAAGCACAACTTGATCTGTACAAGGAACGCAACCTTCTTTAATAGCGTTTCCCCTCAAAAAGTTAAGAACCTACCTGTTGATCCTGAGGCAAATGCCAGTAGTGGTCCAATATTCATCAGAAACTTTAATTAATTCTGCTTCCCTTTGGGCATCTCACTTTCACCACAGTGGGGGAAAAAAACCAAAAAACCAAAAAACCAAAAAAACCCAAATAAAACCTACCCAACCTGTGATCATTAAAATCAGTGTAAAACTAGGATGATGCTTAAACTGGAAGACCTGGAGTTCGACATGCTTTTATCATTTTTTTTTTCTAAAGTGCCATCCAATTAGTACATAGGGACTGGGATGTGTCTCAGTGTGCATCCACTGCCAATTTACTTTATAATTTAAAGAACTTAACCCTCCCTCTAGCATCTCCCTTTTACTCTTGTGTAGTTTCATTGTTTTCAGAGGACTGATATGCCTATGAAGTGAATGAGAAGTCATATTTGATCCAGCAGAATTAGAATGAGAGTAGAAAAATTCACACTGAAAGTTAAGCAGGAAAAATCAAAGGAAAAATTACTTCCTAATATGTCAGAATACATTTAATGCATACCCTAAAATAAAAATAATGTAAAAAAAAATGTTCCAAGGGTTATGGCACAAGCCAACACTTTCAGAGAAAAGGCTCAGTTTCCATCTGTGCTGCTGTTACCTTGCATGATCTTGCCCAAATCATGTTGGATCAGATTTGTAAAGCTACCAGACCCCTTAGTGCTGGGCTGAATTTTCAGACATGTGCACGTTATAGTTGGGACACCAGAAATCCTTAAGGTTGTGTTAAGAACATACCTGACTGCACATTTCTCATCTTTATTTTCTCTGGATCTCAATACTTTAAAGTGTTTAAATTTTGCAGTATAACTCATATTGCAGAGGGCTGCTGTGAAGACATCAGAAACACCGAGGTACACAGACATGAGAGAAAACAAGGCCATATAAAATAAATACGGTGCAAACTAGAAAGGGTGCTTGATATAGCTTACTTCAGTTATGAGCCTTAAAACCAAGAATGAACTGTGATGCTTATATTACACAACCTTCTGTAAATCAGCTGATTTTCCAGGAACATAAATCAACAGAGCATTTGGCTGCAAAATTATTCTTTATAATCCAAGAGGCGTCAATATAAAAACTCTCAAGGACAGAAGAGCTGGGGTTTAGTCCTCAGTCTGTGCAATTCCTTTTCTAGCTCTGAGCATATTTTGACTGCAATCTTTCCAGCCCTGGTCTTGTCTTACAGGGCTCATCATTTGCTAAATGTGCTATTCCAGGACATAACCTTTCCTAGTGTTAGGCAGAAGAAATACACTTAGATGACAATTTACACTTGTACTGCTATCCCTTGTGTGTGCTCTGATACAGTCAATGCAGGCAACCTGGAAGAGAAAAATGTGAAGGAAGAAAAGTATTTGTATTTTTGGTTCTATAGTTATTACTGAGATGAGGTATATACTTACCTGCTAAGAGATCTACTCATCACTAGCATTTTGCCCCAATAGCCATGTTTTTGAGTTTTAGAACTCTAAATTAGTACTCAATAATTAGTAGAATATTTGAAGCTGGACAATTTCCTGAAAATTTCCTTGGATGACGTGGCAAAAAGGTAGCTAACATATTTGTGTCCAATGTGTTTGTAATGCAAAGGTACAGAACAGTGTGTAGGGCTGCTCTGCAAAAGCAATCATTGCTGTCAGGAAAGAGAAGAGGTAATTGATAAAGCTCTGTTCTGCAAATGGGAGTTTCGCTATAGGCTTTAAATTTTAATCGCAGGTTCCAATATTATAAATATATATGACTGCTTTCTTTGCAGAGAGTGCAAATTATTTAGGGAGAAATGGACTTACAGCCTACTGCTGACTGTCTGTGCTCCCTGACTCCTATTTGCAGACTCTGAAGTAGAAAGAATTCCCTTTGTGTTTTCCTGGCTGCCTAGAGTTGCAGGGAAAACAAGCCCCGTGCCTTGACTCCTCTCTGACATCTCAACATTGTTCTTTTTTCACAATTATTGAAATACGTCATAGCCCTGACAAATCTTTTATTCCTCATTCATAAGTATTTGCAGTTTACTTGGACAGTAATTTCTGGCCCACAGCATCACTAAATGTTCCATTTTCTTAGTTTTTAAAACCTGAGGCATAGGTACCCTGTTAAGCACTATAATCTGATTGCCCATCCCCACAGCACAAGGAGGGCCCATGGCCAGGGCAATTCAAAACTTCTACAACTCTGTCCTCTCATGTAGCCAGTAAGCTTAAAATACATACAGAAATAAAAGCAATAATGACAACTGATTCAAAGCCTTATTTAAAATTCATCCATCCACATCTCTGATAAAATGATTTGTACCATTTTGTCTGCAGTGTAGCCTCTACAAGGCTGCAGGTCAGGTGCAGCAGTGCTTTGATCACCGGCTTTATCAGCTTCCTGCTGCAGCTGTCACTTGCATAAATGAAGAAAGGACCAGAAGATGCAAAGCCCTTCATTCCTTCTTCTGCATCAACACTCAGGCCAGCTCTTGGATTCCCTTCCTATGTTTGTACTGGGACAGCATTTGAGGTTTATGTTAATACATTTTACCTGATGCCTAAGGAAGGGTGAGTTATAATGGTTCAGCTGGTAGCTACACTGTGTAGCTGGTGGTAGCTACATTGTGTTTGACTGCTCAGACTGGGATGATTTAATGCACCTCCCATAAAGAAGACAGAGAGGAGACAATGGCACAGGTCAGCTCTTTTCAGACAGGACAAAAACTAGAAAGCCCATGAAACCCTTATGCCACAACTACTTGCTCCATACGGATCTCAGTTTCACTATTAATACAAAAGCCTATGGAACTGCAGATGACTTTCCTGATAGTACTGCTTTATAGTATGAAGCTTTCAATTTTAAAAACAGCAAACAGAAATGAGGTCACTAAAATTCACTAATGTCTGGAAAGTATGAAACACAAATATTTGAACAGGACCAACGATTCCAACCTGAAATGATTAACAGTTTTATTTCCTCTTATGTTCAAAGAAAACACAACTGGCTCAGGGGAAAATGTTTCATTTTTCTTAAATTGCAGTGGCTTATTGTTGACATAAAGTGTTTTGGTTGTTATAACAACTTTTTAACTGTCATAACTAAGGGTGTAATATATAAATTTTTAACAATATTCCCAGTTCCCAGAAGTACTAGCTTGCTAGTAGAGTTTTGGACAATGTTAATTATGCATTTTTTAAATAACTTCACTGTATCTTTACTGCAAAGAATGATCCCATTATTTCATTGAGAAGTTCACACATATTAGGGACTTTCTTATGTGCCATCAAGCACAGCAAGACCTAAACTGCCATACTCTGCTTGAACGCAGATATCCTTGGACCGCCTCGTGCTGCTGCATGAAAACATGCTGTAACCTCCAGGCTACCTATGCAAAAAATGGCAGCACATTCACTACCCATTTCAGCTGTAATTTTAACTGAACTAACTTCTGTCCTGTTAAATTAGGAATGGCCAGCACACACCTAGTAAATCAGGGACTATGGATGCTGTGGATGCTTTTTTTCAGGGCATAACCAGTACCTGGGTAATGAGGAAGACTCTCAGAAGAGTCATGACATTCACTAGACATATTCAGTTGTGTAATTTTATGTTGTAGTGGCCTGCATTGGAGACAAGGCATCCCCAAAGTCAGCAACACTCGACTGGCTGGGTGCCCACTTCCACCTAGGCAGCACTTTGGGCTTCTTGCTGAGGTCTTGTGGACTTGATATAATGTCACTTTTGGAAATATGTTTTAAAATAAAATTATACAGCTGACACATAAATCCGCTAAGTTCATGAACATATGAAAAAGGGTTCTTCAAAGCTCGGCTGGTGGGTGCACGATGTAAGTCAGGGCCGTGAAAGCCCGTCTTGATTTAATGATGCCTTACATGCTATGTATGTGATAATGTTCATTCAGTGTGTACTTGGCATAAAAGTCAAAAAGTTAGGAAATGAAACATGCGAAGACAACACTCATATCATAATTCTGCCCCTATATATATAAGCTTTATGATAGTATCTTTGACTGCAAGAACATATTCTGCTTCTCAAACCTGGAAATATCCAACAGATTTTTCATATACTCTATTAAAATGCATTTTTGAAAAGTGCTCATTAAATGAGACACCACTTTGCACCTCTCATTCGTTACAAGTATTATGATGTACTTTTTGTGCTGGTGTAATTCTGAGTGTTCTTAATTTACTCCAGTTTCAGTAAGATCTGTGGATATTGAGAAACTTGGCCAAGCCCTGGACATATTAAACAACAGGATACTGAAAGAATTGCGTCTATACTTTAAAGACAGTAACGGTATTTAAATAATACTCTAAAACATTTTTTTTGAGACTTGCATGTTAACGTATTCTCTGAAGTAACACATGCACACACGGGTGCCATACAACTTGTACTTGTGACTTTGGCTTATGATTGCAGCATTTACTCAGCTGAAAAATGTTAAAATTCTCTTAGTGTTATTCTTTAATGGAAACATTAAAATGAAATATGACAGTTCTGTTTTGTTCTGTTTTTTAAACTCTATGGTCCACCTAAAATGACCAACGTAAATCATAAGGATGTGCTTGCGCTTGTCTAATACCTCCTGTCTGCAAGGTGGGGAGGAACGGCCGAGCTCTCTTCTCCTTCCAGATGTTCTCCCAACCACATTTATAAACACTCATTCGTCGATCGCAAAATCACAGCAAGTTTATGCTACAGTGGGCCTTAAATACCTGATTAATTCCAGAAATTACCAAAATAAATACAGGCTAAGTCTTTGCTCATTGAATAAGGATAAAGTAACTTCAAAATCCACAGCCACTGGTTGCCATGCAACCTGCTATAGTATTATGGCAGAAATAAGCTGTGCTTGAATTTTCTGTGCCCTCTCGCTCAGCCTTCTTGATGTTGTGATACTCTAATGCTTCTCAGCTAACTTCCATTAAGTAGTTTTTTGTGGGGTAGTATTCCAAGGTTAAAATGATTAAATAACTTTTATGGTTGATCAAATATAAGCCCTTATTATACACAGTAGGCAAAACCATACATTTTAATTACTTTGTTATCAAAGATCTAGGTATTTACATTTCATTTTTCAGTTATAATTCTGAATTTAGTTTGACCTTCATAAAAAAAGAGAAAACCCGAGATTCTTGCTGTCTTAAACAATTTTTCCCATAAACAAAAAAATCCATGAAGACATAGCAACAGCAGAAATACTGCAATAAGATCTACATAGCATATTAGAAATATTTTCTACTGAGATATTTGTTTTATTTAAGCATCGTCTTTTAATTCTTCAGTTAAATTTTTAACTAGTTTAATTATTTGTGCCTTGATAATACATTTTCAGACTAAGGTTGACCCATCAATATTTGATAATATTGACATTACATTAATTCAAATTCATATTTAGAGCTATCAATAGCAGTGTTCCCTATGAGAAGTACATTCCAATTTAAATATTGAAATAAAACAAATAATTTCAGGTATCCTATGGAAGTTTGCTGCTATCAGTAACAAAGTAATTTTCTATACTTAAAATATACTTACATTTAGAGTGCCATGTTTATAAATTCATGATTAAGCAAAGTTTGTACTTTGCATTTTTGGCTTCTGAAATTATTTGAAGAAGACAGATTTCACAGACAAAAATCTACTTAATAAGGTCTTGACTCACATATCCATTTATTATAGAAATCTAATGCAATTCAAAATCTATCCATTAACCTTTACAACTTATGTAAAAACAGATTTATTAGAATAAGACATAAATACCATGTGGGTAATTTACACAATAAAAAATTCAAAATAAAAATACCATATTTCATTGATCAATAAAGCAAAATGGAAACAAAAAAAAGCCAAAACATATTTATGTAAAAAGATGTTCAGATAGTCCTTTGTAGGAAAACATTTGTTTTGCCAAATTTAGATTCAATACCATTCATGTTTCTGCTACATTATGTTACACAGTAATATTAAAGAAAAAAAACAAATGTGAGTTTAAAAGCCTTGTATTATAACTCTTAGAGGCTTTTTCTCAGAGGTCTTTTTTTTTAAAACGATTTTACTATTTTGTCCTTCCAAAGCTTTACAGCTTTTCTCACAATATACTGTTATTTTAAAATATATACTTTCCAAAACTATACTTACGTCTGTGGTGGGAGATTATAGACACTTTTTAAAAATAATTTCCTTTTCGTAGTGTATTAGTTCATGACTAACAAGAAAAAAAAAAACTAAATAGAAAGCATGAAATTAACAACAAGCCGTAGATTCAAATAACCTTGCAGCCGAAGCTTTGTAACCTAATTCCAATAATGGCTCAAAGATACATGGCATAATAACATTTTCTCTTTTTCAGATTGTAATGATGTTCACATGCAAACGCATGGCCAGACTCATCGTTGTAAAATGATTGCTTAACACATTCCTTCTCGGGCTTTGTAGTCTCATGTCTGCATAATGTGCCCCTTCCTGTACCGTACAGTGCGACGCTTAAAGTTCGCTCTGAACAGTATCACTTGTTCTCATTTATTTTGTTACTTTAGGGAAAACCCCCTGAAACGTTCCCCTCCTCCCTGGCCCCCGGATTTAAGGAATGGCTCTAAACTACAGCCATCACATTCTTATTCCGGTTAAAGAGAGAGGAAGGAGCTTATCTGTTTGGAAACACAATCTCTTGTAACTCGTTCTGCACAGGGCAAGAGGAGCCGACAGCACTCAGTGACACGTTGCCTTGTGTTTCGGGAACAGACGGGGGCACTATCCAGTGTGCTCAACATCATCCCGCCCGCCGCACAACGCGGCCGATCATCCGAGAGCGGCACGGCCGCGGTACCCAACGCAATTTGAGCCATTTGTAATTAGCAATGCTAAACTGCAGAGACTCTGTCCTTGCTGTCAGGTGTTTAGATAATGCCATCAAGCGTGGAGCCCAGCGCCCACAGTCATTTTATAAACTCTATCGGTTTAGGAATGCATTTCAGTTTCTTAGCGTGTATACAGCCGGCCTGCTGGTGAAATTACACTGTATAAAGGAAAATGCCGTACTACACAGGAGAAGATATAAAGCAGAAAAGAACTTAAAGGAAAAGTTTAAAGGATCTGTCATCAAAACTTTAAATAGGCCTTTCTCCAGCTGTAGCTAAATTATTGTACTTCTTGATACTGTTTGCTCCTCATCGCAATTGAAAGCATATGTAATTTAACAGCAGGCCTCAATCCTTTAATAAGCTGTCTTTAAAATACCTTACATGGATTACCTATCTGTAAATCTGCTTCCCATGCAGAATGTGACAGCATTATGGAAATTGTGAGTTCAGTAAAGATGGCATATACCAAAGAGAACCACATCTGCACACTGTAAGATTATACCAAACATTGGAAGTAATCTTTAGTCATTTATAATACTGCAGAATGCATAATTAAGATTAAGGGCTCTATTCTGCCCTTACTTATGTCCTACGTATCTCATATTTTTTTTGCCCGTAAATTAAACGGAAAAGTAGCACTGCAAGGCTTTCTTCTTCAAATTATGCAAAGTTGGTATTCATCTTTCTGCAATTTGGTGCACATCTAAGGAATTTTGGCAAAAAGGGAATGATCACATATGGATCAGAATCCATACTAAAAAGGACTATCCTGTGTTTGCCAAAAGGAGCAACTTGCAAGCAGCACATATTTCCTTATAAGTAAAAAAAAAAAAAAACCAAAAAGGAGAGAGAGACAAACAAACAAACAAACAAAACAAAAACACACACACACACACACACACACACACACAAAGAGTTTTCCAGAGCAGGAACATAGTTCAAAGAGATGCTGTGCTCTGAGTCACTCTGCTGAACACACAGCCTGCCCAGACAAAAGAAACACAAATGTCTGAAAGCGGCCAGCAAAGGAGGGGGAAGCTGAACGTTTCGGCAAGGAAAGGGCAGGACTAATGTTCCCCAACACTTGGATTTCTAAGTGGTACCTACTTCCGCACTTAATAGTATATAATTTCTCCTGTCATTTACTGGTAAGAGAAGCAGCAACAGGAGAGCTTTGTCGAAGCCTCTGTTGGTGGGTAGGAAGAGGAGGAGAAAGGGAGGAAGGAGGAGGAGGTGCTTATGGTGACCCATGCTCCTTCAGTGGAAGACCTACACACTACCAGCCAGCTACATGTTTTCTTTGCCTACCCTCAGCTCCTGGAGTCTGGAGACAGCATCTATAAGCCACTGTTATTTACTGTGCACTAATATTTTATTCCACAATATGCAAGTTCTTTGTGACTCTCTTTCAGGTGGGTACCATGATATGAGGTCTGCAAGTGCCATGACAAACTTGACCAGCATCCAGCCTTACACGTTACCTCTGACAAATGTCTTTATTGTTTGCAGTAGCTGAATGAAATGAAATGCCTATCTTACCGAAAGCTGTTCGTTATATTTCACTCTAGAAAGTAGGAAACGTATCAGTTAGTGGCAGAGCTGCATAGTTCACATCCAGCTTTGGCCTTTTTCTTTGCTCTGGCAATTCAGGAAAGCCAAACAAAGGTGTTTTTTTTGGAATAATTTTTACTAATGACTAAGATTCACACACATGGTTAATGGCTGCTACTTTGGAAGCAGTGGCATTTCTAGGACTTGGCATTTGAGATGGCAGATGGGGTGGAAAGGAATTTGCCTCTGGGTTAGGGCACTACATCGGTTGCCTTTGCCCAGTGCAGAACTATTTGCTCATTCCCTCTTAGTGTAGAGCAATAAAGATTCTGCCATTTAGAGCATGTGAATCTGAGTTTTAGCACTTTCTTTATTCTCAGAATTAGTGCTGTGTATAAACGTTGGTCATACTAATAGGAAAATACAAATACATTGCAAATACGTGCGGCACATTCAGGCCCTGGAGAGCCTCCAGTGCTAAGTGATATCTCAGCTGCTGCGGCAGCTTTCGCACATAAGGAGGACACTTTCCTCCCCCCACGTGAGAGCCCACAGAACGCACATGTCCTTAAGCACAGAATTAGCTAAGCAACTAACACATCATACGGCAAAATAAACAATATTCCCAAGCTCGTTAAAAGCTAAATGTGGCACTTTAGAGAACAATGCACAGTCAAACGAATTTCAAGACTACAGTACCAATAATACATGTTTAATCCTCCGGTCAGAAGTAATTTTAGAATTGTACAGAAAGTGAGAAGGCCATTATTAAAGGAGTGAGAACATATTCCAGCTCTAAAACAGACATAGATAAACTGACATATGCAGAGACATCTCAGATGGAGACTCGGCACAAAAAAACATGGGGAAAAAAATCCCTTTGCATTCCTATATATATTTGGAACTGTTAGTTCCTCACTGCTGCAGTAGCATTCATTTCCTAAACTTCTGAAATCCTCTTTATCACTGAGATTCTCATACACTCTTAAGAGAAAGTAATGGTAACCTATCACTTTTAAGACTACAGCTTTTGAAAACCAGACTGTCAGAATACTGCAGGATGTACAATAAAAAGTGAAAGAATGGCAAAGAGACTGGCTAGATGGTTTAATATGTTTCCAACATCCACGATTCCATGATTAATTTGTTCTCCCTCATCCTCTTTTCAAAATGGTAGGAAAGCATCTACCATTTCTGAGTTTAGCATTACTGTAAATTGAGATCCTGGCTCAATTTAGGCATTTTATTGCCACAGAAAGCAGATTGATAATGATTATTATTATGAACATTTGTAAGGCAACAACTACTGCAATATTTGGCTTATATCAAAAGGAAAATTTTTGTCAAGTACCAAGAGTAAATGTCCAATAATCTGTGTATAATCTCACTTTAACCAAATGAAGAAAGAGGTTTTATTTCCTGGCAGATTGCATGAAGTGCTGGAGGACCAAAACAAAAGAAACACCAGAGTAAAAGCACATCTTAAGCAGTTCCTGAATGCAGTCATGAATCGGAAGGACTGAACATTAACAAAGCTGTCCAAATATACACAGGTCATTTGGCAACGGTACCTCTTGCTCAGATTACTGCTGATTTTCTACTGCTTCTGCATCTGAAATCTTACTGTCTGACCCCCAAAGAAATTACAAATTTTATAAATCTCTTGAATTGTCCTGCCATAACTGCCCAACAGTCTTTTTGGAAAAATGAGGTTAGTGGGTCACTACTTTTAATAGACGGTTTTTTGAATAAGACCTGGGTCATTTATAAGCTGACAGATTTTTGGCAAATGCCCTTCATTTTGAAAGATATTCACTATCTCCAGCACTAATCATTGCACTCTCATCTCTCTGTGCCATGTTTTAGCTAAAAAGAGAGAAAAAGGCAATTCACGGCTCAGTACAATCTTCTCTTCTTATTCATTAGTGAAACCAAAAACATGTTTTTCAAAGAGGAGGGAAAGGCAAAAATGGTAGATGGGAATGCAGAGAGCTTACTCCTTTTGTGCCTTGAAAATTTCCAACATCTTTTTCCTCATTATCTCTACAGAAGTGTCATGTATTTGAGCAGCTAGGGTGAAAAGCTGACACTGAATATCAGTATATCCCACAGCAATTATTTTATGATGCCTCCCAGTTCACTTGCATTGGCCACATTCTAGATGAGTGCCAGCATGCTGATCAAGAACCCGCACGAAGGCTCATTTAACCTGCCCTGCATATGTGTGGTTGCTTTATGTATAAAAGCCAGAATTCCTGTGACATTAGTATTTTTGAACTCAGCCATTTCACTGAAAACAATCTATTGATCAAAGGGATTACATGGTTAACTTGGGAGCTTTTATGTCTTACTCTACATTTAACAGTTATGTAAGATGCACATTCTGGTAAAGAATACACATTAATAATAAATAAATACCTTTCTTAATATGTGAATATTTTATTCTGGGGCTGAACAAGAAAGAACAACATAGACTAATGAGGCACCAAGACACCCATTACATAATTTCAAAGATTGTTTTTATCTTACAGTGATTTTTTTACCAGTTTTTCCCTTTCAACTGCATATAGAAAATTTACTATATTTTTAACCTTTAGTGCAATGGTCTGTCCTTGAAGAAACACTAGCAGATCTACTCACTAGCAGTAGATCTCTTTTGCTAGTAGTTCTATGTAGACCTGATAGCGTATTTCAAAGAAGACTACAAGAAGAGAAAGTACTCATGTTTAAATCAGAAACGGGGAAGATTCCACTTTAAACTCTGCTTTCTCTATCCATATGATTCTCTTACTGTTGCCTTTATATCAAGAACACTTGATTTCCTGCATCTAGTTATGCAAGAAATTTATAGCATTACATTTGCTGCAAGTGGGTCACTGTTTTCTAACATGTTATATTATTCCAGAGCATGGAGTGAATTTTTGCAAAGGGTACCCTGTCACCTCTGATAGTGCAACCAATCATAAGCCCTGAGAGCTGCATACAGTAGAGTTGTTTTGATCAGTTAAGTAGTTAACATTATCTTCTAAATGTTCTTTCTTTATCTAGAAGCTAATTAATCTAGTTCTTCTCTCCTTAAAGACCTCTAATGAAGCAGACTAAGTAACTCATTCCAGAGCTTCACTTTCCTTGTCCCAAACTGACTTCAGGTACATAGGTAGAGGGTTTATGAAAGTCAGAATGCTCATATGATGCTGTAAAGTTGGATCTATTCATTTCTCTAGTAAAAGGAACTATTCGACATTACAGTTCCAAAAATATAACCGTCTGCATTAGAATTCTTATTCCTTAATTCCCTTTCAAGTGCTGCTCTGTGAAATCATTTGTGACTATGTTGATTTTGAGTAATTTATTATCATTTGCACCACCTTCCCTTTCTCTCTTGTCAGTTGATTTTTCTCCTTTCGTAAGAGGACACCAGAACTGCCTTTGAAAGAATGTGCTGAAAGACTTGGTGGTTTTTGCAACTTTATTTTTTCCTTCATATTTCAGGGGCAGAACCATACTCAATACCTGTATCTTCCTGGCAAAAATTGTTGTTGTTTACTTGAAGTTCCAAGGGTGAGAAACTAAATTATCTTCTCCTTCCAACAGAAAAAAATGCTATTGTACGGAGGTAAAAGTAATGACAATTTCTGCAGTAGCACAGTGAAAGGAAGATGGATATATAAAAGCAGTAGAAAACTTAAGTCTGTTAACAATGGACCAAGGCAGTATTTTCACTTTATCTATATGTCTATTGAACATTTCAAGACAGAGATCAATTAATTACTCAAGGAAACCATTCATTTAGTAATAAATATGTGTGGTGCCATAGAAATGAATGTACAAATACAAATAACACTATTCTTGCCCTAAGATATTTACAATCTTAAGTGACACACGCATAACTTAATATGGATGGAATACCCTTAATATGGATAGAATTTTAAACTATATGTTTAAGGGCTTTCTTTTGTTTGCAGTTGTAGAGGAAGAAAAGATTCTGCTACAAAATGAGGAGTAGTGCTTTGCCTCAGAAAAGAATCAAGATAATCTTACTGTCTTCTAACCCAGACCTGTTTTACCCCATGTCCAACCTGGTTCTATGATTTGCTATTTTCTCCTTTGTGTTTTCACCTCCATAGCTACTTCTGGAATGCAGTTTCCATTTCTAAAAAAGACTGCAGCTATTTCTTATTTCTCCCTCTCAGTCTATCTGTTCCTGGATTCCCTTTCAACACTGTCTCTACAGCAGCACGTCTGATGAACACTCTGCTTCTTTCTGTCTTCTGACTTGGATAAGATTGTATTGGGATATAGGAATCCTAGACTAATTAAATGACAACACCACTCTGCTCCATACCAAAGCTCAGCTGGCCTTGCTTCCCTGATGCCCAGCCCCCCAGTTCAAGTGCAGCCTGGATAAAATAGCTCTTAATCTCCCTTCAGATCTTACTTAAGACTATTTCTACCCTTCTCGTTTAACCTTTCAAAAGCACAGCCTTTCCTATCCATCCACACAGCTAAGATCACACTGTTAATTGCAAAAACCTTACAGTTCTCGTATCTACTCAGAATGCTCTTACCAAGATAATATTTCCTTCCCTTGGCCATGTGATGCTTGTTTTTGCTTCTCTCTGCTCATTTCCCTCTTCTATTGGCTAAAACACAATCTTTGTCCTCACTTCCATGGAATATTTTCTTCCTCTTTTACTCACCACCATGAGGTCCACTCCATCTTCCCCGATACATAAACCAAGCCCCCAACTCACATGATTTAGATTTTCAAAAACCTACTCTTGTGCTTTCTGTAGTGCTCCTCAGACTTAAAACACACCCTAAACTGGCACCCATGGAGCTACCTCTTCTTTCATCCCCAAATCTACCTTCCCCTTCCAATATATCTATAAACTTGGTTGTCACTGGTGTGCTGAGCCCAGTGTATACTATGTTGACTAAACACTCTCTGTTGCTTAAGTATGTTGTTGGTCTGCATTCTGCTCCTCTGTTTTTCCAGCCATGTCCTCATTGCAACATGTGACTTAAAATAGCAGCAGAAACAGTTACAAAAAGAAGATACAAGATTTTGAAAACACTTAAATTTTAAATATTCAACCTCTAAATCTAAATAAAATTGTTTGGAAAAAATACATTTAAAAATACAAGCATCCTATAAACAATATCTGTATTTAATCTAGGGATGAGGTGACAAATTACTGAGCATTTAGTCCTGCATAAAGGTGCAATCACTGTACAAATACAGAACTCTTACTTCCAAGACAGTATTATAGTGGTTAACAATTATAGTCAACAAATATCTAAATAATGGTTTCACATATTTGTGGCCCTGCCTGTAAGTCACTGAAGTTATGTTTAGTTAGATTAATTAAATGAAATTATCATAAATTTACTGTACTATTACAAGTACTATTACTACTATCATGGAGTTAAGACTCCCACCTCCCAAGAAAATATATGCCTATTTACACTTCCCACATGTAATGAAACATGGACTTTCCAATTATTGTGGGGTTTATCCCTGTGAGTTGTGAAAGAACCACCCCAAAATACCAGATTCAGACCTGGAGAAATTTTTATCTGAACCTGAACTTTGCATTTAGCATTCATCTCTGATGAATGGAAAAACAGAAACTAAATTCATTTTTGTCCTGAATTCACACACTATATAGTTTGAATAGTTGTAATGTGAACTCTCCCTTCAGAGAAAATATACTATAAAATGTACATTGCCACTAACCTTTGCTGCAGCCTTGTGGCAACAAAAGTATATTTTATGTTTCAAGTTAGATTGGATTCCAGCTTTCCAAAAGTGGAAGAAAAAGGCAGTAATCTACTTTTCTACTCAGTTTTCAAGGTCTGATAAAAAAGTTGTAACAGGACTGTGACTAGGCTAAAATAAACATAGATAGCAAGGCATTGTTAGAAAAAAATCAAATACGTCTTTTGTCAGTTTGTTGGGAAAATATCACTTGTGATAAAATGTCACCTTCTTTTGGGGCAGAAGATGCTTGGTGACAGGGACTGGAAGACAGACTTCAGCGATTCCAGTTGGAGACACTCAACAAAGGAGTGCGCCCGAGCATTTGCCAAGCGGCACAGGAGCCACTTGCATGGGGAATGTCTGGGTTTTCTTTTAAACCTGGCCCAAATGTAAGAATATGATCTTTGCAATCCAAAACTTCCTTTGTCTTGCAGAAGGGAAGTTGAGGAAGGCTGCGCTACCTCTCCACGCGCTCTGGCTGGCAGTGGCACAGGACACGGATGGACCACACTCCTGCCTGGGCACCCTGGCATCGCAGCATCGCCTCACCGACAGTCCACCAGTGCTCTGAGCTGGGAATGAGAACCAAGCTGATTTGCTCTAATAAAGACTACATACAACTCCAAAAATCTGTGTTTTGGTGCTTGTTTGTTTTTTTTTTTCTTCTTAAGTGTAGGCTATCATTTTTTGTGCGTGTAAGAGATTCTAATGATATAGAGAGATAATCTCTGCAGATTTATCAGGGCTTCCCATTGACCTTTTCATTGGCTCTGTCTCCTGAGCAAAGCTTCTCAAGGCAGCGGGTAAGAAACGAAATGCTGCCAGCACAACTGCATGAAAGCCACCCTGCCAGGGATCCGCATGGGATACCGATGAGAAATGTTATAGCTTAAAAGACTTGCATTTTCTGCAGGGCAATGCAGCTGGGGTCCTTCAGGAGAAAAACACTACGGAGTTTCCACTTCTGTGTACAGATTTTTCTCAGCTGGTTCATTGTCTGAATCCTTCTCACGTGGCACATTCTGATGCTTTTGAAAACCTTCGCTGACATGTTCTTGCATAGCAGACAAATTATGATCCAGAGGAGAAGACTGAATTGGACCCAACATTAGCATTTCCCTTATTAGAGAACATGATCAAGTGCCTTGTTTTGTATTTTTCCACCTTTTTTTTTTTTTATCAATAAAAATAACTGAATCTAAACTATAAAGCTATAAAACTATAAATAAAAATAACTGACTTCCATAAATTTAGGTGCACATTAGGCCGATGAATTTTGGCCTTTTAATTTTTTTACTTTTCTGATATTTAGACAAAGCATTTATTTTAACTTATGTTAAGGAAAAGTGCCTCTGACATAATGAAATGAAACTTCAGGAGAAGTTCTGTGCCTAGTCTATAGGCCACTTACATTCCATGTCATAGTCTTTTCCCTATGCTGTTCTCTCAGTAACAATTCTGGCCCCAATTCAGGCTGAAGTGATAATGATGTGTGTTTTCACATTTTCTATTTTCGGTACATTTAAAGATAATTTTTAAGGTGATGAGAACTGACGATCTCTTAAGCATAAAATATATGTATTTATATTTTCATCAAATGCCTTATAAAAATCCAGCTGGTATTGCACCCACTTAATTTTGGTATTGGACTACAGCACTTCTGAGCAAAGATGCTGTAAAACTGGACAATGGCACTTCAGGTTCAGCTCCACAAAACTATAACTTGGAAAATACGTATGTTGTGCTTTTAATGTGGACTAATTCTTCAGAGACCCAAATTACTTTAAAAGGGATGCTTAAGTACTATTTGTATATCTATGTCCATATGCAGATTTATTCTATTTTGGAGTGTGCATACACTGAATTTATTTCCAAGTTTGAAGTATATATCCTTTTCTCCTCCATGAGGAGATTTAGGTGACGGGGAGTTTGGCTTGCACCCCTTTCTACTCTACCAAACCATAAGCCAACATTATAAGCTGCATTTTTTACTTTTCTGAGTCATCCAGATAAAAGGAAAGAACAGTAAAATTCCCTGCACTCTGCACCACTCAGATAACAAACAGACAAATAAATATAAGCAAAACAACATTGATCTTTATGTATATATTAAAATGAAAGTACACTCTTCCAGATCCCACGTGTTTGGTTCTTCTTCTTCTTTTCCACTTTCCTGTCCTTACTCTGTTTTTTGCCCTCTAGAAGCAAGCTACTCCTCCATATGCTGGCAGTCACTGGTGCTGTTTTTATTTTGAGAGGGAGGCTCTCACTCCCTCTCTGCCCTGCCAGTAAGGACAACACTGATGCCCTAAATATTCTTACGTACAGCTTTCAAACAGGGGCAGGTTCACCTTCTCCATCTGACCCTGTTGTGCCTCCTTCCCTGGCCTGTATCAGCATCTTCCCAACCTCCAGCAGAGTTGGGGGAAGCGCCTGTTTCCTTCCATAACCTTAATTGTCAAATGGCTTTGTGGGACTCCAGGTAAGTAAAAAAGCAGCAGAATTAAGGAATTACAAAAAGGACATGCGGTGATAAGCTTGGATCGATGGCTCCGGCAGAAGTGCCGGGCGGCAGCGCAGCACCCTGGCAGCTGGACACTGCAGTGCCCGGCACATCTGCCTCCGCAGCGCCGCGAAGGAGCCTGCTGCAAAAGAAGATTGCTGCAGGGAATAAAAGAAAAACCTGAGGGATAAAAATGGATAGCTTCCAATTAAAATTACCATACTGTAATTTTGTTAGTTATCAGTGACAGGCTAAAGTACATGGCAGCTTAACTGACAAGAAAATGTCCTTTTGGGCATAATATAGCGTACAGATCTTTTGACTTTTTAGCATGCAGTGTCCAGATGGTACTTTTTTGCTTCATGTTGTGATCAGGAGGCAGAAAGGCCATTTCGGAAACAGTGGCAGTGAAAGCCAGCATAGATAGAGGCACATGAGGCCGCCTGGATATATAAGGATGTATCGTATCATTGCAGGTAATCCTCACATGAGGGTACGTATGGTAGGAAGGATATTTTCTAAAGCTATTTGCTGGAGACACTATCAAGTGCACTTAGAGCAGCGGTTTGTGTAGCTGATTGGAAACCTACCCTGCTGCTGCTGAATGCCCATTAAGACGAGCAACATTTTATTTACAAGATGTAAAGAAAAACGATCGCCGAATAATAAAATGTTCCACTGAATTCCAGCATGCGATATTAACTTAGGAATGCTATTGTATATAAAAAAGTTATGCCCTCTTCATTTTTTCCCGCAGTCTTTACTTTAGAGACGTGCACAATGTGCTTCCCCCCCACCCCACAGGAAAGATAATCTTTCTTCTTCAACGCAGCACAAATCCTGAGGCTAACTCCCCTTGTGAACCTGAGCGCTATTGACATGGGGGTGCGGAGTCAGGCAAAAAACCAGGCATCTTCTGATGAAACACATAAACTACACACATTCGAGAACAAAATAAAAATCTTCTAAAAGCCTGTGTGTAAGATAAGACTGCCTTGGGGGCAGCTCGAACTTGCGGTCTTGGCCGTTTACGCAGGATTTTACAGAGCCATCTATTACAGTATTCAACAAAAAGAAGTACTTCAAAAAGCTGCCTTTTTTTTTTTTTCAGTTGGAAGTACAATAATTTGTAAGTCAAAATTTGGAAGTGTTCCCAGTTTTTGGCAGTAAAATGATAATACTGGGCATATCATTTTAAAGTGGAATCTCATGGAAGTTAATTCAGACGACAAGGTCACTTTTAGACATTTTTTTCCCTTATGTTTTGGACTGAAAATAATTCCCAAATCCTATTATTTGAAGCAGGGGTACTTACCATAGCAATCCCTGCCTCCCCTGATACACATGCTACCTCTGAGATAGAGTGCCTTAAAAAAAAAACCCCTCACAAGAATATATACCATGAGCTTCAGAAATTTTAAGCATAGAAAATAAGTTGTACACCAAGCAATCATATACTGTACCTTTGTACTGCTTGGTTTTAACATGAACTTTTCAAGAGTGTGAGTTTTCTTCCTTTGTATGAAAACAACTAACTTAGAAGAAAAGGAGGAAAAGGATGTGGGGCTCTTTTAATTGGTAAATTAGAGCAGTAACTTCAGTAAAACTGGTAAACTAAAACAAATTTTGTCCCATTGTTTCCCTGTTCCTCAGGCTTAGGACCTGACACCCTGAACTTCTAAGTGCTACCACCTTATTATAATTAAAACACAAAACCGACCAATCAAACCCAGCAGTGTCTGTAGAGAACGGGAGGCTTATGGGAAATCCTGATTAAATTACTGCCACCAAAATAAAGAGGCATGTTGGACTCAGAAAGATCAACTTATCTCTAGATAAGATTAAATCAACTCAGGCAGAATTGAGATATCCATGAGAAGTGTCATAGGTATAAAATCATGTTATGAAAATATCTCTGAAGAACATTTATTTCTATATTTTTTAATTGGAACAATTTGGTTTGAAAGTGCAAATCTCCAATATTTGAGTAGAGCCTAAAAGTCCATCTATAGCAAGTTTTCCTTAACACCCTTTCCGCTATTTCTTTAACGTTTCCTGTCACACATGAGCCCCATTCACATTCTATAAGCCCAACACTGTGATATACTATCAAAATGCAGGCTACATTTATCTAGAACAAAGTATAAACATTTCCAGTGTGTGTACTTAAGATTCATTTGCTTGCCAAATGGCTTTGTCTTCTTCCTTGGTTATTGTCAGAAGGAAGCATTTTGATTCAAATGACTGAATTCCTCAAGCTCAGGTACTGCTGATAATAGGATTTATGACAAGCTAAAATAGCAGAAAGTGATCAGAGACCTTTTTTAAAATGCCATCATGCTTCTGACTTTAAGTATGACTTAGAGGCCAGATGTAAGACTAAACACACATGGGCATGGAGGAGATTGCCTGGACCACTACGCTCTGATACATATGCCAAACTCCCACTGATTTAAAAGCAAATTTGCAAACCCACCTGAGAGCACAGTTTGTAGAGAAATATTGAAGATTTTAGTATCACTGCTACCTGCAAATAAATGCACTTTTTAATGCACTTTTTTTTTTTTTCTGCAGAGGGCTATATCTTTTTTTTTTTTTTTTTAAATATAGCATCTGTTCTATTGAGTAAAAAGGAAAACAAAATGAAATAAAAAAGCAAGTAAATAGCAACAAACCCTTTATTCTTTAAACTGCTTCTAGCGTCGTGTCTCTCACTAACTAGCTCCTACTTGCAGCCTCTGCTCTGTTTACTGCTGTTTGCTTTGTTTCTGTGGAAGCACTTCAGTACATGACAGATAGAACAAAAGGAGGAAAAGTGAATTCTGAACTGTAAGAATCAAGCATAGAGCATATCTAATGGCCATCTGTACACATGCTTAAAGAAAGCAGAAAAGCACAAAACTAAAAAGACACTTCCCGCGATCTTTCCCTCTCTCTGCCACGTGTCATTTACGCATATGAATCCAATGCATCTCAGCGATGATTATCTGGCAGCGTCCTACTAATCTGCTCATCAGTTACAGGACAGACAGGCACATTTTAAGCATATCAGTTCCTCTGCGAGTCTGAGTTAAACTGAAGCCATGAGAGACAGAAGACAAATACACATTAAGCCAGTGCAATCCTAAAAGATGATAAAAGCTTTAAGTGATCCAGGAGAGCCCCAGAGACTAAACTAGTGAACTTTAAAATAGCCTATGTTAAAATAATGAAGTGAAACATCTCCATTAAATATTTTCTTCCTGTATTTTTTTTTTCATATTAACACGCAACATGAACACATTCAAGATATTTAACACAACAGTACAGATGGAAAGAATAACAACTGAAACCAATTCATTTTGATTTCTGCTTTACAAATAAGAGAAAGACTTAGTCTTCTCTGAAAGATTTATGAGGCTTCCCACCATAAAGGAGCATGGATTACAGCTATGCTTACTTTATAAAATGAAATTCTGCCATTATAGGCAAGAGTTCATGGCTGTAATTATTTCAATGCACTTCCCAGTCAATGTGTCTTACACAGCTGAGCCAAACCCTCTCTTACATATGCAGGTCATTTCATAAGAAGTCTAAGAGCTTCAACAACTTTGTGTGACCTTGCATTGAATAACACTGGAAAATTGATTTGGCTCTAGTAATAAAAGACCGTCTGCATTATCTGCATTCTAATTATAATTAATATAACCAGGATAACTGCTGTATTATTTACGATTAGAGCTATGGTGAGCACAGCGTAATAATAATCTGCTACATAATTTTTTATTGATCTGATGGCTTTATTGCAGAAAAAACAAAATGCTACACTGCTGTACTACTAAAATTGCCTTCCTAGACATGTCTGTTTAGAGGAAGCATGTTCATTTAACATTTCTTTTATCTCATCAAATTCCCATAGATTTTAATATCAGACAGAGTATGATGCTTGCTTGCATGCTTGCTTTTCCTTTCCTTTTTTTTTTGTTTGTTTATTTCTCAGCAAAAGGAAGACAAAATGAACTCAGTAATGCACCCATGTTTTCCATTGTTCATTTCCTGGGAATCACTCATTCTTTGCAATTCTTTAGCAATTGCAACACATGTCGTTAACAGAATTGGGTAGTACCCCAAGAATATATAGCTCTCTATTTCAATAGAAAAGTTATCATTCTTAAAACAAAACAAAACACAACACAACAACAACAACAACAACAAACCTGACAGAATTATTTTCATTTCTTCTCAAAATACTAAGCAATCACCTTAGGAGGCTAAATCATTGTTCAGTGACCTCACATTTGAACTCCTTGACCTAAATTCTGTTAAAATGGAAAAGAAGTTCTCTTAATTTGGCAAAACCAGCTGTAAAATGGTGTCTTTTGGCAAAAACTGAAGCTCAAGGCAGCATTTGTAGGAATGCAGTAAAAAATCTGAAAACGAAGGGGTTTTGCAATTTCAATATAAAATTCAGAAAATGGATGGGTAAAAATAAGACACTGTTTTCTAGAAAACAATTACAAAGCTCTAAGCTCTCTAATGCCAAAATAAAATTTCCTGTAAACTTTGTTCTTTACATAATACAAGACTGCCTTTATTTTCTGATTTTCACTTGATTGCAAGTAAAATAATGAATAACTTGTATAGATGAGCTCATTATTATACTTCAGAGTTAATATTTACAAGTATGAATCTTCAGAGTTTATTCTTAGAACCTGTTTCCAGCTGCATCAAGACAATATCAGAAATTAATTATAATGTAAGATAGAACAAATACCTATAATATTTATAGGAAAGTTATAGATATTCATGATTACATATTATGTTATTAATAATAGGTGTGCTGATGTTATCACCTATGAAAGAAAGATAAATTCTCACTTTCTTATTCTTTCCCTGCATGTTTTCATCTCCGTAGTCTGTGCTTCTGGGTGATGTTTTCATGTGTTTATAACAGCTTCCACACTCCTCCTTTATAGAGTTGATTGCATTTAAGCCCTGCTGATTCCTCCCAATTATGTTATCTTAATATATTATTTTATTGTCATTTTTAGAAAGAAAAAAACAATCAAACAGAACTCTTGCAGCTGCACAGGTATTTAGCTCTCATTTGCACTGCTCTCAAGACTTATCAATTTAAATTCAGTGATTTGCCATTGAAATACAGGCTTGAAATAATTTGAAATAGTTTCCATTACTAAATCACACAATCATCCCCCTAGTGCAAGGTTTAAACAGAACACTGATTTTCCTCTCTAGGATCACCTATGACTTCTCCATTCAGCAGTTCCTGCATTTTTTACTCTTCTAATTGCTCCATCTCCAGTAAGTCACAATAAACAGTCTCCCTCCCACAGCATGATGTACAGAATCAGTCCCTTCCCATGGCGAGTACTAGATGTGATGTTCAAATGGCCACGTTCTGAAGCAAGCACCTACCCACTCCGACAATTTCAGGTGTGGATGTGGCTGTTACTTCTGCATACAAACGATTTACATGTGAAAGGATATAAAATAAAAATACTACTCCATCTTGTTATTGCTTCAAAAAACAAATTTGAGATTGAGATCCATGTTAAGTGTTGGTCTATATGTTTGTATGAAGGCTGGAGACTCGTGCTTCACCAAAATATTCTACCTGAATGCAACTGAAGGAAATATATAGGTACTCTACAGGTTGCTTTGGTTTTCTGCATAAGAATTTCCTATAATGTTCTCGTTTATTTTCCTTAGAAGACAAACATGAATGTGCACCTATACTCTTGTGAGAAGGACAAAGATGTCGAGCGTGGTGATATTCGGCTGTAAAATAGCAAAATTATGATATGTACAAGTAGGAGGCTGAGAAAGATAGAGGTCAGAATCACATCTAGAGACTTGACATAGTCTGTCATCTGGGCTAAAGCCCAGGTCCACTGATACTAATTTAGAATCATAGGATCATACAATTACGTTGGTTGGAAAAGATCTTTAAGATCATTGAGTCCAACCATTAACCAAACTCGGCCAAGTCCATCACTAGACCATGTCTCTAAGTGCCACATCTACACACCTTTTAAACACCTTCAGGGATGGTGACTCCACCACTTCCCTGGGCAGCCTGTTCCAATGCCTGACAACCCTTTCCATGAAGAATTTTTTTCCTAATATCCAATCTAAACCTCCCCTGGCACAAATTGAAGCCATTTCCTCTTGTCCTATCACTTGCTGCTTGGGAGAAGAGACCAACTGCCTCCATGCTACAACCTCCTTTCAGGCAGTTGCAGACAGCGATAAGGTGTCTCCTCAGCCTCCTTTTCTCCAGGCTAAACAGCTCCAGTTCCCTCAGCTGCTCCTCATCAGACTTGTGCTCCTCACCAGCTTCATTGCCCTGCTCTGCATTCTCTCCAGCACCTCAATGTCTTTCTTATGATGAGGGGCCCAAAACTGAACATAGTATACAAGGTCCAGCCCCACAGTGCCAAGTACAGGGGGACGATCACTTCTTTAGTCCTGCTGGCCACACTATTCCTAATACAAGCTAGGATGCTGTTTAATTTAAAATTTAAATTTTCCTTTAGATGGCTTTGGCTATATCTGCTCAGGGATGCCCATTCAGGTTAAGAACTGATTTCAGTGAACCTGAATGGATGTCAGAATGGATGGACCTTGGCACCTGAGGTTATTGCAGAGGACCTGCTGCAGTATCTGCTTTTATGACACTCTAATCTACCTAAAACAACATTTTGGGGGGTTGTATGAATACTTCACTGAGAACATTTGGGTTTTCTTTGCTTGAAACAGCATTCTAAAGAAGGGAAGCAAAGTATCTTATGCCTATTTTTCTTATAACCAAGCAAAACTGTCTTATGTCTTCAGAATGGAGAGATGCCAATATTCCTTCTTTCTTCATAGAACATTCAGATGATTGCTGTGGGATTTGTTTTTGAATGTCCTAAATATGTTTTGTTGTTGTTGTTGTTGTTGTTATGTAATGCCAAAAAATGAATTACTGAATTATTTATTTTTATTATGTGTGGTCATGACCTATTATAAATAGAGGCTGGGCTTGTCATGACACCTCAATTATTTCTATGTGCAGTGGATCCATTTGTAAGAAATAACAATTCTCTAAACACCTCCTGGCTCTGAAAGTCAAACTGGGCTCTTTCTAAGTCACTCATCACTGAGTATGGTGTTTCTGAGGACCAAATTAGGTCTTTTTTTAATGGCAGCTATTGAAGGCATTCAGTGTCTTCAGTAGATTTGTACTGATATAGAACTGCTTGAAATTTATTAAACTGTACTGAGGAGAACACATATACTCATATGTGTTAAACTAACTTTTTCTTACCTGTATTGAATCCTGGTGTACCATCAGAAATGAGAGAGTAAACTTTTTTCCCCAGCCAAGCCTACAGATTTAATTATAATTGCAGGCAATACGCAGATTATTGACCAGATAGATATTACTGTTCAAGCTGTTTTTCTGAGCAGAGCTATGTATTAAATCTGTGAGAGCCTCACAAAGCATGTATTATCCTTAAATATGCCAAATGACGCACAAATGCATTATTTTGGTAGCAGTAGCCCCACTTTATTAAGGTTTCTCATCAGAATTTTCTTATATTTCTGCCCATTTCTGAACTATTATCTTGGAGGTTACATGTTTACAGAAATGTAAAATTTGAATTAAAAAATAATCAAAAATTTTTGAATCATGGGAGAAATTCAACTCATTGAAACCTTGTCAACAGTAAAAATGTCTGGCAGTACTTTTGACAAAGCTGCGAAAAATTCAATTGAGAACTTAACTGAAACCGGTTAAACTCCTAAAAGTTTAGTTCACAGAAATAGTGACGACTTTGCTTGAGTGCAGAGGAGGTATTAGAAAGAAAGATGAACAGACACTGAAAAAATGTATTGTCTAAGAATCTTCAGTAAGCATGTCTGCTAATGTTACATTTTCAAACTGTTTACCTCAGAAAACCCCAGGCTTTTAGTTTATGTTTATTTAACCACAACCAATTCATTCTGAAAATAGTGCTTCAAATTTTGCTAAGGCCTTGTGAAATTCGAGTCTCATTTCTCACCATTCTTTCAGCCTATGCAAAGGGATGCCACTGTCAGGCTCCAATGGCAATGTATTTTATGTGCTACAAGAGACATATACTGCAAAAATCCTTCGAAATATGTGTTGCTATTAAGCGAAGCTGAGGGCGTAGCCCCATCCCCGCAAGCCCTCCCATCTCTGTTTCAATCTGAAAGCTGTGCTTCATTGGACACTATGGTTAAGAATATTCACTTCCAGTAAAGAAGAGACAGTTCTGTATTTTTCTACACCAACCAGAGAGGCTGCAAAAATGAAAATTGCAAATGTAGCCTATAAGAAAAAATGTTTTGGGACAAAGAGCAGCAGCAGCAAAGTAGAAACACCTAGCATCTCCTTCGGCCCCTTCACTTACTTGATGGCTGAACTTCAAAGCCCACTTTTGGACTATTTAAAATGCTAATATGATTAATAACAGGGAATTAGTTTTTTACACCAAACTACACAAGGAAATTAAATTTAAAAAACCCCTATGCTAATGCACTGTAAAGGTTGCAGTTACAAATCACAGATCTGTTCATGGATATTTCATGAGCAGAAAAAAGGCTAAATTTGTCAGATAAATTATTCATTGTGAATTATTTGCTCAGCTCTACACTTTGCATGTGTACTGTATTTATAAATTTAACAGGGATTCTGGTGGTACCTTGGAAAGAAGCACAGTGCAAATTCTGCATATTTTGCTGCAACTTCCAATTTGTCTCACCGTATGTGTTCTGCGGGTGAAATTCAACCCTCCCACACAATAGCTGGTGACTGAGGCTTTCCACGCTGTCACCCCCCACGCTCCTCCCGAAAGCTGGACCAGCAGCCATGGCTGCCTCCCCTCCTCGAGGGCAGGTGTGAAAGCCCCTGAGCTGGGCAAAGAAAGGGGTACCAGCGGGTTTGTAAAAGCCCGTGAGGCCACACTTGCCATCGGGGCTGGTTTGTGGCACTGGCGGGTGGTGGCAGCGGGATGGAGGGTGCAAGTCAGCCTGGCCGGCTGCTCTCCTCGCCCCACAGCCTCCCCAAAAGGTGCATGAACACCTCGTTTGGTGGCAAAGCACCCGCAAGCTCATGTCAACCTTATTCTTCACTGTATTTTATGAAAAAAGGCATTGTGTTAAGTCCTCATGGTTCTGATGAAGCAAAATGAGAGGTTTGGTGTTAAGATGGCAGAGAAAACCTGAAAACCATCACCACACAACACAGCGTTTCCTCCAGCAAATGACCCTGGAGAGAGGAGGAAAAGCTCTCTGAACAAAAACGTCAACAGGACCATTAAATGACAAAACAAACGAACAGTTTCTGTCACACACCAGGTCAAATATCTTAAATATCTGAAGAGAAAATGAATGGAACAGCATCAGTATTGCTTTACAGGTGAAAATTAAAATATGCTATAACACATCATTGTACACGATTGGCAAGGGCAGAATTTTTAATGAAGGGCAGACAGCACTTTTAGGGCCAGCAAAACACTTTTTGCTTTAGCAGGGATGCACAGCCAAACCGGGGAGATGTTTTGGCAGTATATTGACTGCATGCTTTTATCCTTTCGGCTGCTTAAGTTCTAGCAGAAGTAACTTGAACAGGACTACCGTTTAATACACTAAGGCTTACACAGAAGGTATTATTTTCTCTTTGACAGGGTCCAGTGCTATTTTTACACTGTTTGATAGAAAGCCGCTGTTAGGCCTCAGGGAAGGAATAGCAATTCTTTAAGTAGGGCTTGCCGAACAGCAGCTTCCTCCCTCCTGCCACTTCAGCCACCTTCTCCGATATAGGAAAGATCTGGCTCTCCATTTTCTTTAAAAAATACACATTGTTAACTATCTTTTTGGTAATCTAACAAACCTAACAAACCCTGGCCTGTTTGTGCGGGACGCCTAACTCCGACACCAGCGGCTCTGTTTGTTAGTCCCTTCCTCCCCGCTCCAGCGCCCAGCCTCCCTGCCTCCTCAATCACATGTGTTGTTTCTCATTTAAATGAACAGTTGGATTCTTTTATTTCTTACAAGTGCTGGATTCGCCTTATCGCCCTCATTCCTTTGGGGGTTGCCAATTGGTTTTATCCACGGATGTATCATTTCTCATGCTTCCCTTTTTTCTTACAAAGAGAAAGAACCACTTCGTCAACAAGCCTCTCTGGAGTGGAAGATTAAAAACCTAGACATCACCTACCTTGCAGCGCTACTCCCAACTGGGTTGTGTAAAACTCAATTAAACTTGTCCCCATTGAATACTGCATTACAGTACATTAAACAGAAAATTCTTCAAGCGTGATGACAAAGCTTGAAACCTTGCCTCAAAGCTGTTCCTTGTAGCTTTCTTTAACATTTCAGTCTTTATGGTGCAAGTCTCCCGTTGACACAACTTTAGTCCAGCTATGAAAAATCACAGAGCCCCACAGGGATTAAAAGAGAAAGAGGAGGAGGGGAAAAAAAGAAGAAGAAGAAAAAAAGAAAGCCCTGTCAAAGCTGGTCTTGGCACTTTCTTTAGTGCATCTATTGAAACTATATCAACAGCAGACTAGAACCTGAGAAGTATGTGAGAGACCTATGAATAATCTGACCATTTAGAATAACTCTACGTTCACTCTGTTTGGTTGCCTTAAAGCATTTTCTTTTCTTCAAGAGAAACAGGTATTCCCAATCTCCTCCAATTAAAAAAAATTACATAATGTTTTAAGATTGGACCAAAAAATTAAGAAAGGGCACAATTCTGAAAAAAAAAAGGTGTCAAGCCAAGAATTACAACCTCCTCCCAAATCTAAATGTCAGTGCTTTCTGAGGAAGTATGAATTCAGATCCAAATACAGAGCTGTACCTCACTGTGATGTAAATGAAATACAAAAAGTTGCGGCTAATATTTCAAGTATTAGTTTCTTCTCTTTATGAAACAAGGATGACAAGTTTACCTCAAATTTGTTTCTACCTGCCCTCACACTCTCTCTCTCCAACTAATGACTGGAAAGGTTTCAAATTCAAAGCAACTCAGAGTGAGTTGTCCATGGGGTAAGAAAGCAAGTCATTTATATGAAAATCTCCCAAAGGAAGAGCTATGCATACTGAAAAACGAAAAAAGAGGGCATCAAATACATTCAGAAAAATTCCCACTTTTCTTACAAAAGCTAATGAGATATATGTTACATGTCATGTTACATGTCAGCATCTCCAATTGCAAATATATACAAGAGTTATCAAAACCCTGGCTGACTGAGTAGTTACATTTCAACAATCCATCAATATACTTCCAAATAAACCTTTATTCTCTTGACTGTTTATAGTGATAGATGTAAAGAGACATGCTGAGCATCCAAATCTTTTCCTAAATAATAAGACTTGGAATGTTTGCTTCTTACTTCCTGCCTTAAAAGGATACGTATTGTTCCTGCACATGTTACAGAGCATTTTAAAAACACTTCCACTCAAGAAAAAATGTCCTGCATTTCAGCCACAAATGCCATAAATCATGCATTCACTCTTTGGGCTGTTCAGATATGAAGAGTGATATATAATGCTTTCTCTTTCTGTGTACTATTATTATAGTTCATAAAAATATTCTGAGTAGATAATATAAAAATATTTTGAAGATGCAATACACATGCTATTGCTTTGCAAAGCTTATTTATTAGTCCAGCTATGTGTAGTTAAGTGCTAGATTATCACATGTAGACCACTACATAAACTCTGAAAAAGAGAGTATGATGCATCCCATTTTCAAAAGGTAAGAAAGGCAAATGTAATTAGCAACCAATGTATTATTACTATAATAACAAAACGTTGGGAATCAATTATTTCTGACAGTACCTTTTCATCTCCTGAACTCTACGTAAAGTCCTGCACATTTTCTCTCTGGTGTTTTAATTTGCCAAAGAGCCCCACTGGTAATGCAATACGATGAAGGGATGACAGGGGGCTTCTAAGTCCCTGCTGAAGACTTCCTCTGGCTGGTGACAATTTTTTTCATCTCTGGACAGCAGAGTTCAATATCATTGGGTACTTAAAATTATGGCATGGTACACATGCTAGAAAGGACTACTCAGGGACTTGGTTCATCCTTTTTTTTGACATTTCCTCTATATACCTGAATTTCTGCAGAGCAATAAAATGAGGAAAGAAATGAGAGCAATGAATGAGGAAAATTATCAGATGGCTCTTTACTCCATTACGTCAGTTTTGTACCAGCTGATACCAATGAAGCTAACTGAAGATAATGAAGGTAACAGCTGTTCCCTGTGTTAAGGATATAGGCTAACTGGTTCAATGCTACGGAAAAGGTCTATTTTCCATAGAAACAACAGTTACATCAGGATAAAGCAAAATAATATAGTAACTCTATAAGAATACTGAGTGTAAAACTCTAAGTTGTCTCTAACAACATGAAAAAAAGAGCAAGGTTATTTCCTAAGTAAAACGTATTTGTTTTTCCCCAGAGTAGAAGCTTTTCTTCTTTTTGTGTCCTCCATTTACAGTATTACTCTACGAAACTCTTTAGCTCAACAAATATTAACTAATTTTCATCAGAGATGCCATATGAAAGTAAATAATTGGAAAAGGAAGAGTGTACATGTTTTTATCATGCTTAGATGGGCTTATGTGCTTGCTAGCTAATTTGGGGGGTTACAGCCAATGAATTAATTGCAGTATGAATCACAGGGAACCTTTTACTAGGATATCACGAGTTGTTACTACATAAAAGGGGGACAGTTTGACAAATCAGGTGTTTGATTCATGGCATACAGCTAAAATCTCATCGGCTCTTTTTCAAAACACGGAATTAGATTCAGATTTACTGTTAAAAACTGCAGGCTGTTTCCCCACTAGCCAATATTACTAGTAAGAGTGGCCGGAATCTGTCAGTTGCAAACACAAACTGACCCAACTTACCTCCTGAAAGAAAAAAGGTAAAGAAACTAAGTAAAAATAAAGAATGTTGCCAGATATTAATGGCAGACTGTCAAGCTGATGTGCTTGAAGGAAACCTCCCTCAGCTAATCAGCTCCCATTGATTCTTCTATAACACTGACATCCCAGAGACAACACAAGGGACATGATACACCCATACAAGACTGACACACAAAAATAGCAGTCCCAAACTTAAGAATTTCCTTCAATACCTGCAGCTGAAGGACCAACTCTTAGATCTCCCATGTACTGGTTTAATAGCCAGAAAGAATCCCAGTTCAGTAAACTGCTGTTGTTAAGGAGAGTACTTCTTGATAGTGCCCTTGGACACTTCCTCTCACTCAGGAACAGAATTCTCTCTGTACAATTAGACCTTTGAGTATTCAAGTATTCACATGTTTAGATTTTGCAATAATTAGCAACACACAACAAAAATCCAAGTGCTAATGCTACGATCATGGTTTGCTTTGCTGAATATGTATATATGTTCTTAAAGAGAAGAAGGTCATATATCAGCTCATCACTTTTTTGGAATCCTCTAGCTGAATATGTTGAAGGGTCTTTTTAGGTGCAATTGATCTGAAATTAATTTTTTTCTGCTTAATGTCACTTAGGAGCAATTTTTTCAGGGAGATGAATGATGTTTTGGAAAGAATTTTTATGATGCTGCGGATGGGTTTTTAAATACGGCAAAAAAAATTCTAGTTGCTTAATGTCCGAAGTTAATCCATTTGTTATGTTATGTCCTAGTTTATAAAATTAAGATCAAACCAAAGAAACAGAATGCAGAATGTTGCTCCTTTTACATACATTTCTGCAGGACAAAATGAGGAGAAAATAAATAACAAATTATAGGAAGTGTATAAGAAAGATAGAGCAGTAGCACACTTAAAGCAGATGATCATATTGTGGCAAGCCAGAAAATTGTCATGTCTCACGTGTTATGGTGCAGTGGAAGTAATTGATAAATAGCTTGTGTATACAAAACCAGCATTCTCTCCTTGATTCACTGCAAAGCTTATAGCATTTAGGGATTTACATGGACAAAAAACTGTATTTAAAGAGTTGATCCCAGCAGATCTTCTGAGAGGGTGCAAAGGGTCAAAAGTGGCTTCCATGAAAGCAACCAAACCAGTTCATCCTCTAAACCATTATTAGATTTTTTTTTTCTTTTACTTAGCTAGTTAAACCCCAATAAAATACATAATACTTTGCATCACAAAACAGCTTTCTTAGTAAATTGCTCCTGGACCACTGGTCCACAAAAGACCCTCAGGATGGGGTTCTGAACATATAGCCAATGCTTATTTAGCCCTAATTAATTTCTGCTTTAGGAGGGAAAGCAAGATAAAAGTCTTGAAGTCATACTTCAGGCTACACTTTCCACGAAAGTAAGCAACTGAAAAATATCATTGTTTGTGATTTTATACTTCATTTGCTCCAATGATAAATATAATTTAATTGAACCTTAATCATAAAACTGGCTTAGCCTTAGCAATCTGTCAGTCTTATTTTAAATTTTCATTTAATTGTAACTTGAAAATGCATTTAAACTTCACATAATTTAAATCCATTAAAATGCACGTGCAGCTACCATAAAAGCAAGCCTGTTCACATTTAAAAGAACAGTTTATTAATAGAAGATGCATCATGATCACTTGAGGCCACCCTTCTCATTTCCTAGTGTAAAACAGATCCTTTTCATCTCATACTTTAAGTTCAATCAGCCATCTTGTAATTTCAGCAAACATTCTGGCTGGCCAAAGACACCGTTGTCTCCCCTGTGTCTCAGAAGCTTCTGTTCCTATGTTTCTGAACATTTGTTTAAGCTCACAGACCAACCACAATATTTCATGGGAGTTTCAGAGGTGAAGGTTAGGGCATATCAGTCAATTCCCTTTAACCCACTGATCCATGGTTTTCTCAAAAATGTCTTTAATTTATTCAGATCTTGAATAATTTGTGCACTGTCCTTCCTATTAAATATGTTTCTATCACATTACAAATTCAATTGCAAAAGTAAACTTTCTATTCATGTGTGTTTCTGTACCGCTGCTGTTACAAACAACAATTCTCCATTCACCAAAACAATGTTAGAGAGCCCAGTATGTATTATCTGTGTACTTCTAATTTTTAAACAAAAAGCCACAAGCGTTACTAAATCCATCTGATTTAGTCTGAATACGTCTCTTCTTGTGTTTCTAGTACAATCTAACTTTTGAATATTCTTTTTACACTGGTTTGCACTCCCAAAAATGTATGTTTTCCCCTGTGTCATCTACTTTCACCACTTTATTGCAAAACTAGCATTCTTCTGTAATTTATAAAGCTAATACTATCACTTTTCTTGAGCTAGGACTTATTCTTTCTGTCTTCTAAACTCTTTTCCAAATTCATAGTATTTCCTCTCAGTGTTTATTAACCTGTGAAGGTGTAATTGTTCTGAATAACTGAAATCACTTCTGCAGAAGTATATGTTACAGCTACGGGGAAAGAATTTAGAATCTTAGCTAGCTTGAGTGAAACACTAACTGAAGCCTCAGTTATTTTATATATATGAATGTATGAATTTATCTATATATGTCTGTATATTATGATATTATCATAGGAAATTATCTTGCAGGCAATTTCTGCTCCAGCAACCAACCTTGGTTCTGCATGCCACTGAGTCAGCCACGTGCATCACCACTCAGTTACAGAACATCTCTACCAAATCTGCTTCAACATTGCAGTTGGCTTTGAAATCACAATTTGGGCACAATCTAGCACGGATTTCTATTTGCGATGTTTGTCAGCATTTTATTGCCCTGCATACCCTGATGGAATGAAACAAACAAGAAAAAAATCTAATCTCAAACAGAGCTTTGTTTTTTTCCATCTTCTTTTGGTAACACCAAAATAAACTACACTGTTAGAAAGCTGCTAAGTTCTCTCCGTGTCTGCTGCAACAGGGGTTTGTTCCTTAAATATTAAACACACACCAAAGCAGGTGGCAAAGTCTTCATAGTTTCTTCAGTTCTCTTCAGAGAAGCCTAAAAGGGTGACAGGCTGAGCGGTGCGCCCATGCTGGGGACGGGCAGGGCAGCCACAGGCAGTGGAACCTCCTGCCTCACTTGCAAGCGGGGATTGCAAATGAGGGACTCCCATATTTTGCACCACGCTGGGAGCTCCTTCCCTAGCTTCCACTCTCCCTCCTCCGTTGTACAATACACACTTCATAACCTGCCCCAAATCACAGGGCGCAACCGCCATTGCTTTAGGGAAAATGGATGTGGTCATGGTGCCCCGCTGAGCGGTCCTGCTCCTCGTGGCCTCGTGCAGCAGGGAGCAGGGCTGGGGTGCCAGGGGAGAAGGAGAGAAGTGCTGACATTGATCTCTGGATCAGACAGTACACAGATTGATCCCCGGGATCAATAGAGAGGTCAGCATTCAGTCACACATGATCTCTGGCTACAGCTCTTAGGTAATTTCTGGAAGACAATGGAGGGAGATGTATGTATGGATGTGACCGAGGGTTATGTCTTGATCTCAATTTCTGTTTAAGGAAATCTACACACCAAAAGAGCTTTTTCAATTGCTTTCAGCTCTGAATCCATTTTCCTGAGCACAAAACAAATCTCAGTGTCTTTGGTATTGCAAAAGGAGCTATCCATTTCCTTTAACATATACATTGTTTCTATACATCTCTAATGTGAAGAAGACTCTCAAAGCTCCTAAATTAACAATGAGAACAAAAATGAGCACAGATTGCTTTTAAAAGTAATGAAGATTCTAAGTATTATCAATAAATAAATTAGGCAGGATCCAAAACGTGGTTAGGGAATTTGAGAACTGCTGGCTGTGCCATTGCCTATGTGAGCAAACATGGCAATTGCCTGACGGAGTCTCCAGAGCAACAAGAATAAGAACTTAGTGACCTAATAACAAATTACTGGCTTGCAGGTCAATTAAGTAGCCAAGAGACACTTGAATTCCACCTGTTGTGCCATAATAATGGCTTTGCTTGTAAGCAGCTGCAGATGAAACACATCAACAAGATTTTAACATTGTGTTCCAGGAGGTCCAGCTCTACAGCCCACTTGGACATCACAGCTGCATGTCATACAGGTTTTCCTGGGAGCCTGGCACCTTGAATGCCATGAAAGTCTTCCCTGCACTATTGCCATCAGACTTAATCCATTTAGAGGTATGGGGCACAAAAATCTCGCACCGCACTGTCAGTTATACACAGAACCACCTGCAATGGGGGAAGAATATATTTCTACATTGCTTTAGCTTTTGCTTTTACACAGCACAGCATTAGTTTGTCTTGTGTCACAAATACACAGTAGGAATAATTGACAGGAATCATTGTAAAACAGGCTGCAGATGAATCCAGCCTCATTTCCTCCCATACAGACATTTTATACTCAGCACCTATGGAACTGCCTGAAAAGAATGGCCAAGGTTTGATTTTAGGCTTCTAGGTCATGGTTTCACCTTGACAACAGCTCTTTCATTTCAAACAGCAACATTTGCCAGGATCCCTAAGGTGTTTTCATTTTTGTCAAGAAGTGTAGGAAAAAAAAAAAAAAAAGTATGAAAAAAGATAAATCTTAATTCACAAGCTTCAGGACTATCTCTGTGTCTCCAGCACAAAACTTCAAATGCAATCCAGGACCTGGATGTGTATTAGAAGGCTGCAGATTTAAACCTTGTCCACCATGATCAAACTGGATTTATGGAGCATCATAACTCTCCAGACACCATCCAACAGCTTATTAATTTAATAGACTCCTGTCCATTCCATGATGTTCCTGCCCTGACAGTCTCTCAAGATAAGGCGAAAGCCTTTTGACAGGACAGAGTGCATATATATTTTCTTCTGTTTTCCTGTGGATGGGGTTGTCGACAACTTGAAATGTGTGGCTCAGCAAATTTGGAGGCTTTTTCCTTCCCTTTTGCTTTGCAGGGAAGATGACAGAGGTAACGCTACAATGAGCCACAGGGGTCACAAGGTTTACTGCAGTCCTCAATGTTTATTTAGCATAATGGATTGAAAAAAAATTAAAAAGAAAATAAACCACATTCAACATCTATGTCATAGCCTGAAAATAATGACAGTATTTTTCTTAAAAAGATTTCTAAATGACTGATTTTACTGCAACTGAGTTAGACATATGAGGGGCAAATACATATCTTGAAAAAAAAAAAAAATCTCTGCATGATGTTTGCATTCATTTTTGCCAATGGTCTGAATGGTTGAAGCAATATTTTTCACACGATCCCAGCGTGAAGTACAGACTGGGCTTATTTTCTATCCTGAACATGTTCTCATAGGTGAGTGTTAGACTTGGTTTACAGCTTTTCTGTGCAAATCATGTCAATACTGTGCCTATTTTCTTTACTCCTCAAATGAAAAGTAATTCCAATTTCAAACCATGAAATAAACTACACAATAAATGATAAGAACACACACACACACAAAAAAACAAACCCAAAACAACAAAACAAACCAACATACATGTAAGAACAACTTAAAGTATCACTTGGCTACTCTGTAAATGAAATGCACTAATAATGAACAAAAGCGTTTTCATATTGGAAGTGGAAATATAGCTTTCCCCGTGCATTTCTTGTCATCTTCCCTTTATTATCTACATACTTAGAATTTAGAGGGCATGTAATAATTCACTGTATGCTATTATATGCATATTATACTAATTCCATAAAGATGCATAAAATAATCTTTTTCTTGTAGATAATTAAGACCATATACAAGGCCCCGACCTTTAAACTCCCTCAAGCAGATAATCCCCCATTGGATCTATTTGCATAGGTAAAAAATAAAAATAAGGAGAAAGTACAATCCTGCTTTGTGAGTTCTTTGAAGCCAAACTGTGTCTGAATTAAGTCCACAACACTGCCTGTCATTAGTGAGCAATAAATATCACTAGTCATGGGGATAAGATATGTTCTCCTTTAGAGAGGAAAGCAGCAGCACTGATTTGCAAAAGTTTTGTTTGCAACAGTGTTATTAGGCATCCTCTCTTTTCAACATTCCTGCAAAAACAGACACAAATGGTGCCATCTACTTGCCTACCAACCACATCTTTATGGTTGTATCCATGAGACTTTCTTCCAATGGCTGTGAAGGTATATTGCCCTTGTAGAGACAGCCTTTTATGTAAGCATTATATACACTATCCTACTTCTCTTAAGAAATATTTTGCTATTTTTCAGTGGTTTTGAAAATGAAATGTAAACCAAGCTTTTCCATGGACCTTTGATATTAGGATAAGCATCACATGCATTTTTTTAAAAACTCAGATTTTTTTGTTAGTGGATATGAAGAACAGAAAGCTGTAGCACCACCAAAGGCTTCAGCACATTGTTCATCTAATGGAGGCATCCAGAGGGACAGCAGATACTTTCTGACTGTCCATGTGGAACAGACTAAGTAAATTCACTCTATTTGCTTTTAATAGTATGTGGAAAGAAGCTACTTGCAATCTAAAATATATGCTCCAAGTTAATCTTTGGCCTATTAAACAACTTGTTCTCTGACCCAAACCAAAATATACTCGTATTCTAATGCAGCAGTATTTAAACTCCTTGTGATGCATGATCTGTGTCTCATGAGGGTCTCTGCTGTTATGTGTCTGTGGCACAATGTACCATTACATTGCCTGAAGTTGCAGGGAAAAAACAATAAAGAAAGTATTTGCTAGCTGAAAGCTCATTTGCTGGGGAAAACATGGTATGAAGGATCTCACAGAACAATTAAGAAAAGCAAACCTCTCTCACTAAAGAAAAATGTAAGAACCCTTCTGTTGTCACAACTGACTTTTCTTTTATGTTAAAAAAGAGAGTGCTTACTTTAAATTAGCAAAATTAATTAAAAATTGCCGAGAAGCCTTACTAGTAGTTTCATGTAACCTCTTCTTGTATCTTCAATGCATGGCACATATGTCAGCAAAACAACTCATCCCAGTACCAGTAAAGTAAGTAAACAATTATATATTTATTGACTTATTTTAAGGCAACCACTGGGCAGCACAGCAGGGGAAGAACTGCTTCCAACCCGACTTCTGCTCAGCCCTCTCCTGTGTGCTGCTTCTCCTCCGGTTTCTATTTATAAATTAGCTACATGACACAGTTTCAGTGTGGGCAGCTGTCATTTTAACTAATCTCATCCTGTAAATCCACCCTAGCAGGCTTGTTCTCTATTGTGATTGGAGAATAGACGTTTTTGGGCAGCTTTCAAATGCAGCATCTGTTTGAGCAAGCACCCATCCCTTAGCCGTGTGGAGAAGCACTCCCCCGAATTTGGCTCCCCCTCCAACCCCCCAGTTTTGTGTTCACCAAAAGAAAATCACAATTCTCGGATCTTACCCTTGGGCAACATCCTTCCCAGCCAGGAATTTGTTAGAGTCGCTCAGTGGGCACTGGCTGTGATTTCACTTAGGGAAGGATGGAGGCTTTTTATGGCATTTGATATGTGTTCGCACCATCGGGACAATTAACGGGACCATCCTGTGGAATTACTTACTAAGATGTCACACGGTGCCTGTGCAACCACTCTGGGGCCAGGATGGGTTTTTTTTCTCTCCTCTTGCATCCTCTCAGAAATAACGAAGGGCATAAACTACTCAGTGAGGCCAGGCAGAGGAGGAAATAACATCAGTAAATCACTAATGGAAATGCAAAATCCAACACAGCTTCATGTGAAATGAAATTATGGGTGGCTTGAGAAGCATGTGAGCTGCTGCCAGCAGCCGCCTCCCTTTCGGCAGCCGACTCCAACCCCGTCCCACCGCCCCGTCCCCCAGCACCCGTCCCTGATGGAACAGCCATTTTCTGAGCAGGGTTGCAGCAGAGGACGTGCCTGCAGCTGCCACCTGCCCAGGACATGTGCTTGGTGGGACGAGATGCACCCCGACCGGCCCAGACGCACGTTAAACATGTTGGTTTTCCTGCGCAGAGTTATCCTGTGGTGCTCTGCAATCAATTACTGTTATACCATCATCATTAATAATTTTCTTAATGAAAATGATTCTGTTGATCTCCGTTGTATTTTAATTATCAGAGTTAAGCATAATTACACTGCAGCTCTGAGCTGGCATGTAGACTCCTTTAGGGCGCAATTTTGTTTTAACACACTGATAATGTAATTTTACATTGTGTCAGTTGTTTAGTTATTATCCAGTCGTACAATTCCGCTGTATTCCTGATAACAGATAATAACCTTAGCACCTCCTATATCCTGAAGTCATTTAAAAAGCAATATTGGAATTTCACAACTAGCTAACTTAATCGCCTTATGATTTTATAATTCCCACAGCTAAATATTTGTACAGACACCCTGTTTTAACAATGCCACTAAACATACGGTATCCATACATTTCACATAAATGGCTTTAATAATAGCTAGAAAACTGGCTGCTATATGAGCACAGTTTTTAGTCTGTGCAACTGTATTTTTTAGATCTGTTCTATTCTATTCTATTCTATTCTATTCTATTCTATTCTATTCTATTCTATTCTATTCTATTCTATTCTATTCAGTTGTAATTAATTTGCAAAATCCCTTACAGTCCCAGTGAAAGATTTGCAGCTAATACCCCAGCTCCTTCCAAGGTTGTGAGGGGACTCCTACCTCTGGTCTTAGAGATTTACCAGGTCTGGCCCACAACCCTGGTAGGCACGACTGCTTCTCCAGTACACTGCATTGCAATGAACATATCGTTCATGCATTAATACTTCCCACCAATGTATCTTGCTTGAATTACTGAAACTCTGCAACTGTTTTCTGGAAAGCACATATTTATAATTCTAGATAGGGTACAGTCCCTAAAATATGTCTCTAAAATTTCAGATGCTGTTTCTAGGACATCTCTTAAATTATTGAACAGACTATATTTGAAACACGAGAGGAGTTTGAAATAAATATTAAAACAAAAAAGAGCGTGTCTTTTAAATGTAATTACAGTTGTAAAAGTTTCCTTTCAAAAAAACAGAATGGGAAAACAGCACATGCCATGAGTAGCCAGCTTGTGTCAGAGCTTGTAAAGAGGGATATTAATGAACTGTTTTTCCCTTTTCTAATTTGTCCTCGTATTGGAGAAATGTAGTTATAAAAAGTACAGAAAGAAATAAGTGGTCCTAGACTAAATAGAATTAATTTCAAATACTGAATAGTTATTTCATAGCTATTAACTCTGAATGTACTCTGATGTATGATTTTAAATAACCAGTTTCTTAATCTAAAAATTTATATAGAAGATGAATTGTAAGTCCACTGTAATAACTTAGCAATGTAATCCTATATATGTATGTAATACATATACATACATGCACACATACTTTTTTTGTTTGCTTGCCTAGGGAAAATATTTTATGGAGAGTTTTGAAGGCAAGTGGGTAGTTAGCTGGTCAGGTCAGAGTTGCTTTCAATAGGAACCACATGCCAGACTCCCCTCCCCATGATCATTCTGTGTGCAGTGCAAGGGTGTCTACAGTGCCCACAGCTTCTAGCAAACTCACGTGAGGCGGACATTGCTATGGTCTCCTGAAAGATCTGGGGGAAATTTGGCTCTTGAAGATATCACTGTAATAAGCTAAAAGGAAATACAGCATGTCCTTCCAAGTCAGCAACTGACTACCCAGTATGATGCACTGTTAGTCAATTCTCAAACTTATTTTCCTTTTAGAAATATTCCAATCTACTCCTCTGATCTCATCTTGGGTATAGTAAGGAAAACAGCTCCCCGGTGACCAAATCCCCTACATGTATAATTCCACACATTTGTTCAGCTAATTGCTTTCAGAAATAACAATGTATTGCTAAGCAAACTAACAAAATTATACACATGCAACTACAACATAACATCGAATTACAACTACATGCCAGCTGACACCATTTCATTAGAAGTAATGGCACTATAGGAGACAGAACGCTAACACAAATCAAGGCAATGTAATCTGGAATGATGAGATACAAATTGAAGGAAGAAACATTATTCTATTTATTTATTTTACCATCTTCTATTTGACATTGTTTTGTGATGCAAGCCAATTAATCTTTCTAGTACAAAAATCCCAGCATGGCTCAAGGGAAGCGTAGGTGCTTAATGGACGACAGAGCAGCCGACTCAAAGTGCAAGGAGATGAACAGAATGCAGTGAAGGTAAAGCATATCTACAACTTATTTCACACATTAGTTTAGTAAAGTAGCAGGTTTTTAACACGTATTTATAAATTAGGGCTCAAACTTACCCTCAACTTCAGTTATAATACACATCTGCAGTAGAGATAACAGAGTTCACCCTGAGCACTGTATGACTGTCTCACAACACCTTGTTAACCAAGTACTAAAATAACCAGCACCATCAGTGAAATAAAATCCAGCATGCTTGAATAAAAAAAGTAATGTTTTGGGCTACTCAGATTGCACCAAACTGAAGAAAGTTTTTAGTATTTGAAAAAAAAAAATAATATTTGTATTTAAATAGATTAAATCAGACAGATAGCACTGAAACTGTCTAATGAATTAGTTAGTGTTTGTAAAGTACTTTGAAGATGAAAAGCCTTACTGGTATATATGTGCTAAGTATTATTATAATTACAGAAAGAATGTAATACTAGATAAGACATCATCCTATGGGAATTTGCAGAAGCTGTATTTTGGAGTGAAAGTAATTTTCCATTACAGTAAAAAGTTGTTGCAGGAAAGTTTGCCTGTGAGTATTCAATAGTATGAATAGCAAACTGCAGCTCTGGATTCACGAGAAAAGCTTTGCTGTATTACTGAGAGCACTTTGCTGCTTCTCCCACTTGGGGAGCAACCAGCAAGCTGTGAATGAAGGGCAGCTCAACCCTTTTTAGATGTGAGCCCAGCTCTCTACTACTGCAGGTGTTTCAGGTTGCAGAATGAACGTGTTGGCATTCTGTAATTATAATAGAAAGAATTTATAAGACCCTGGTGTGCAACTCATTTTTAACATGCAAATTCCCTGTTTTCAGCGTTTCAACTTTCAAAGGCTTGTGGCAGTTTAAAAGCAATCCTCTTATAAGTGTATAAATTGCAATGATTATAGGAACAAGTTGTAATTGTTTCTAGTAAGTTTTTAGGAGGCTTTGATGTTTTGATTAGTGTTTTGTATGTTAATATATTGATATGGGTGCTTATTTGCCTGGATGCTTGTATGCTGAAATGGTCACTAGGTTGCCTCAGCAAACAAATCTTTGATCTCAGTAGGTCTGTTTGGTTAGAAATAAAACCTAAAAGAAATTAAACAAGAACAGTGCATGTTCTGAAGTATTCACAAAGTGCTGAGATTGGTGATTGAAATACAAGGAAGGAAAGTCATAGTTTAGCAACCTGATCTTCAGGGGGAATAACAAAACCAGCTACGCTAAAGTTATTCTTATTCCGTGTATTCAAGTGGTGGCTTTTATTTTTTTTTTTAAACATTCTGTAATGATAGCATAACCACATTTACGAAGCTTTCACAGTGACTGACCAAAGTGCATAGTCCGTGGCAGTATGGAGTGAACCCAAGGCTCTTTGAGTTGGTTCAAGATGCAAGATAAAAGCCTTTTCATCTTGATCCCAAGTAGCTGTTAGATGTGGTAGGTTAGACAAAGCATGTTTGGGGGGCTTCATAAGAACTCATACTGACTTGAGGAAATCTGACAATCCACATAAGACAGAAATGATATGCATTGCCACTAGCCAGTACATTCCAGTGAAGCATCATCATGTCATGCCACTACACACAGACTGGAATGTCAGAGGTGACAACCCTGAAATACAGTTCCAGTTATCTTCTGTTACCATGCTGACATGAAGCCTTATCATAGTCCAATCAAGTTCACATTCTTCTTATAAAACCAGATTTCAGTTAGTAGTCTATAATGTAATGTAACTTAGAGAAATGCTATCCAGTATGTCCAATAAAATGTCAGAAAGAATTCATCTATTTAAAGTGTATAGATTTTACTGATGTTTCCCAAGAGGCACTAAATCTCCGAGAGAAATGGATGGTATGTCTTATGTCAGCTGACGTCCTTCTGTGTTTGCAAGGCACTTAGTATACTACAGACACCATGTGGAGTTTTTGCATCATTAAAAGGAAAAAAAAAAAAAAAAAAAGGCAAAACCACAGCATGAGAGGAAAAAGAGAATGAAAACTGTTTCAACTTTAAAGGGAGACAAACTACATTTTCCTATTATGCAACAGGTATATTTTTATCTCAGTACTTTACACAGGAAAATAGAGAAAAATCAGTTTGTGTTTACCTTTGCTGTACACAATGCAGTTGTTTTTGTTGTCTTCTACTCCTTGCCAAGTCACATCCAGCAACCACTTGGGGCCAGCAGTCAGTACCATAGGGACTGAAGCCTTTGTCTTCTGTAGGAAGGATGATAACAAACAGATGCCATTTGCTTGCCTTGATTAAGAACTTGAATAATAATAGTAATAATAATTTTATTTGCAAACAACAAAATCTCCAAAACCATAAGCCAAGGTCTTATTCCCCTGCCTCACGATTTTTTTTAAGAATACACAAGCAGGAAGCTTGTGTATTCTTTCATTGATTGAATGGGGAAACTATTATCAAGGATTTTTCCGAATGATATTGGATCAGATCTCCAAGATTAAACAGATCTCTGGTGGCTGAGAATTATAAAGGGAATGCAGATGACTTTCACAGCAAAGAGCCAAGTGTTTAGAAGTGAACTTTAGACACATTGTACTTCATTATCAACAGGATCTCACTATTTCCTGAAACAGACAGGAAAGAATTTAAAGAATCGGTATCCATTTCAAAGATCTGTCCTGGCTAACATTTGTATTATCATATGAAATTGTTGTGAATGGATAATGGAATTTTTCTGCTTTTGCTAAGTGTTGATGTGTGATTTTACTGTGTCTGAAATAATAATAACAATGTTAATGATTCACTACTCTTTGTCTCCAAAAAGACTATAAGTTGTACTACTAAATTCAAAGACATAGAAGTAAAGCGTGACATCCATTGCACTTGAAAGGTGTGCAGGCAAGGAGATGCACATTTAACAAAACCATCTCCTCTGTATATTTCAGATTCTAGATTTTGAGAATTCGGTATTTGAGGAGATAAGGTAGAAGCTTTAAATTTATTAACATTTAACTCATTTTACTAATCAAATGGCAACAAATCCTGTGGGTAATCCTGACTTTGTTAGCTTGTGGCACTGAGATGCCACTTACACTTCTATCATTCACAGTTATTTTTTCTCTGTATATAGCACAAAACCACAATAGAGAGTACAAAGTACAACAATCACTACACAACTTCCATTTTTTTTTTCCTGGGATATAATTCTGTCTAAGATATTCCAACCTTTTTAAAGTTAATTTGATCAATTATTTTTATATTCCACAAATAATTCTCTAGTTAGCTCCAGCCTTGTTCTATTCTGATATTCTGTATGATTAAGAGAGTTAAAAATGTTAAGATATGGAAAATCATATATTTATATGAACATTCCAGATGCATTGGCCACATTTATTATCGATGAGTGTTCTAGAAATGTAGCGAAGTGTATTAAGAGTTACCATAGAACATATTACATACCCAAAATATACACAAAAGTATTTATTGAAAATAAAATATTATTTTCAATATTTAGTTATAGAAGATAAAATTCATACTCTTATATAAGATATATTTAATATAATTTATGATATATCAATATTTTAATGAAAAAAGATAGCAAGATGCACTGAATGTCACAGTTCCTCACATTTTCAGATATTTTTTATCTGTTTATTCTCCAATACCGTGTTATCAAATATAGTATTTCTGGCTTAATTTGCATTTTATGTTTTGCATTTTTCATACCAATGTTTATGCATAAGTCACACTTCTTCTATATGCACTCCATGACATTATTCATCTTTCAGAAGTGTTGGAAAAAACAGATATAAATGAAGAATTAAATTAGTAAAAAGGAATGTAACAGCTAGCAACAATATACCTACCTAGTGTAAAACCGCTGCAACAAGAGACATGCAATGTTTTAATTGTTAATACTGCTTTTTCTACAGGAAGTTGCAGAAAGTGTGTTTGCTTATACGAAGTGTTACAAAAGTCAACCCAGCTGCTCACGTTTGAAATTAAATGGAATGAATGGAATTTCTAATTTTAATTTGGTTAAGTTCATGTATAAATTATCAAGAAGTCTGATATTACCAATTATAAAATCAGTGCAAAATATTTACGTATGGACTGCACAGAAAATAATGATGTAAATGAGGCACGAACTGAAAATGATTTGCAAGAAATTAGATGAAAGGTAATCAAAGTATCATCTCCATCTCCTAAAACAGAAAAGTCTGGACTTAGTGTCATTTACACCAAAACAGTGCTAAGGCTGCTATGGAAACAAGGAGGAGTGGCTATTCTTCACATAGCTGAGAGTCATACCATATTAAATACAAGCTTTAGCATGACTGTTGGCAACCATGACTGCATAGCAATAACAAAGAGGAGGACTAGGACATGTTCCTACCATGTTTCACTTCTCCTACTGCCATTTCAGTCAAACCTTTAATGTGTTTTTTGTGCTTCTGTGTGCTTGCAGTCTCTGGCAATCACAAGTACAATCAAAAGACAGTGCAATATTGTCCGGATAGTGGACTTTTCCAAGTACACTATAAATGATTAAGACATTTTAAGCAAGTCTTTTTTTTTCAGTTGGAGGCCAAGTTAAAAAAACATAACAGAACAAAACAAAATTCTATATTTTAAGTGCAGAAGGGATCATTTACTTAATTTGCAGAAGATCTAATTCCTTGTTCTGGTTTTCTTGTTCCCACACATTTGACATTTGACTGTGTCTCTCATTCCGGAGGTGTTTAAAAGGCGTACAGATGAGGTTCTTAGGGCATGGTTTAGTGCTAGAGTTAGGTTATGGTTGGACTCAATGACCTTGAGGGTCTCTTCCAACCAGAATAATTCTATGATTCTATCTATAAGGGTATTATTTGCATTAAAGTGGTATCAAAACACCTCAAATAATATCAGGATCTTCTTGTGCTGGGCAATAGTTTATTATCTACATAGATAGGACAAATAATACGTCACGGGAAAGGATGATACATACTGCTGAGGAAGAAACAATAAGCAGAGGTACCGTTTGACTTTCTCACGGAGATGAATTTCTCTTTTAGTAAGCGGGAGGACTAGTCCCAAGCCACTGCCCCTCTTTGTTCTAGACAAAGCGGAGCCCAGGCTGGTGCCTCTTCCCTTCAGAGGTGAAGCAGCAGCAGCAGCAGGTAGATTGAGCACCAGCTGTCAGGACACGGGTCTGCTTTGCCATCCCATTTTTGAAACTTAAAGAACTACATAGAGATCACTAAATCAGCTTCCAGGTCGTTGGCAGTAAAACCTGTAATCAGTTGAGCAGCTGTGAGTGGTCTCTAGGCACTAGAGATAGGCTGGAGGAAGAACAGGGTGTTTCGTCTCACAGCTCTGCTAGCCCAGAAGAGCTGGTGGACACCTCAAAAGAATTTCCCATTCTCCCATAGCTCTGCTCCCAAGCTGCACAGATATGTAAATAAACTTTTTTTAATATGAAAGCAAAACTTCACAAGGCTCTGGCTGCTTATAAAGCTTGGCAGCTCCACTAAGGGAGACAGGCAGTGGCTTCCCTTTGAAGTACCTCACAGGCATATTGTGTGAGCTGTAAGATGAGTCAGGACCACCACAGCAGTTCTTTGGGTCTGGCATCCTGTGAGGTTCACATGTTCACAGGAGGTGTTCACCACTGACAAAGGCTTGCTCTTGTTGTGCCTTATTACATAGTAAGAATTGAAGCAAGCCTGCTGATTCAGGAAAGGCCATTTCCCTAAAATGGTTAAAGTGAAAAGACCCCAGTCCAAGATAACAAGAAGCTATGGTTAAATCAGTCATGCCTTTATCACCTCAAGATTAGACTACTGCAATGCGCTATACCTGAGGCTACGTTTTAAATCCATTTGAAAGCTGAAGCTGGTGCAGAATGTGGCAACCCGCTCGTAAAGGAGGATATCGTACTTTGAGCACATTGCACCAGTGCTTTTAAACCTGCACTACGTGTCTGTGGGATTTAAGGCACTGGTTGCAACCTCTGAAGCCTGGGACCTGTCTGCCTGAGATACCTAATTGAGACCTGCCAGGTCCTTTGCCCCAACTTTACAACCACAGCTGAGATCCACCGAGCAACATGAAAAAGGCCTCTCTTGGCTTGAAACAGAAGAAACCCTTGGCAGGGCAACATGTTCTTCATGGCTGCTCTTTAGCTTTGGGACACCATCCCACTTGAAGTATGTTCATTCTCTGACTCTCAGAGACTACTATGAAAATCATCCTTTAATTCATAAGACTTAATTGTTGTACTGTAACATTTAGTTGGTCATTCCCAAAATGGTGGCAGCAGCAGTGGGAGGTGTTAGTTATTTTATCCTATGTTTTTTTTTCAGTGTTATTAGGAATACTTCTAGCTTAAGAAAGGTAATCTTTTACAAAAAGCTTTCTTGTTGTAGGAACAACAATATTACAGCTGCTTAAAAATAAGACTTCAAAGACCAAACAAAATTTTGTTTCTCCCTCTAAAAGAACTGCTCCAAATCATTCAAAAACTTAAAAAACCTTCTGCTGATTGCCTAAGTACAATCGTAGGGATCTGCTAGCACAGATGCCCATAAGATGGGGCCATACAATAGTAATGTCACATTTTGGAAATGAGAGCGCATTATCAAGCTACCATATTGTTCACTTCTCTGCACTAGGTAAGTATATATTCTATACTTGAGTAATTTTTACCTGTAAATGCAATTTCTGCTAATGTCTTCGTGCCATAACTAGATGAATTTGACAAGGACAAACAGGGTCAAAAATGTGATCTCTCAGGGAACAATTAGAATCAGCTAATGAGGATAAAAGAGGTCAGGCAGGCATCCACTTTTCACTAACCTTTGAAGGAAGTGGACAAACAAGGGATGTAACCCTCAATAAATGTTTATATTCAGTCAAGAGGTTAATGGCGATAAAAATAGCCATCAGAGCAGGCCGAAAATAGTTTTGCACTCTCGCTAAAAGGAATCAGTGCCGACAAGTAATGTTAGATGGGCTCTTCCCTGCAAAGATTTCTAACATATGATGTGTGTGGCCTGGCAGAAGCTTGAGGAAACCCCCACGCTGAAGAAAAATATGGTATGAGCAAGTTGTTTGAAATCTATGAAATTCTGATGTCAAACGCCTGATCGTTGGTAGCTGTTTTCTAAGCAGCTGTGCCAGAACAAGAAATAGGCACTGAGCTGATGTTCAGTAAATCGCTGTGACACAACCATCCTGTCCCAGCCATGGTCTTCCAATAAGTGCTCAACATTATTCAAGGAGATGTACCATTCATTGAAAAATCAATATATTTCTCTCTTCACCTTTTTTTCTTAAAGCACTCCAGGGCTCTATAATGTCAAAACTACTTCTTTATGGTACTCTCACCAAAACAGAGGAAAGCTGTTGAAGACTTAAAATACTCAAGGGCTTTGTTTCTAATTGTATTTTGGTTCCTGCAAACAGATTTTCTCTCTAAATCTTCCATAGAGCCTGAGCTCCCATGAAAGATACACAAGTTTACCAAAACGTCTTTGTGCCCTTGGAGAAAGTTCTCATGCCCCACTGTGCAATGTTACTTTATACAGCAGTTAAAAACAAGACTTAACTGGGAGAAGAGCTGTGAATGTACCTCAGGTACCTTCAGATATGAGTCTGGGATAGAAAAACACCAGTTAACACATCGATGGAGGTTTCTACTTTGAAATTCAATTTAAATTCAATTTGATTGTCACACAGTTGACATGCCTTCTGACATGCTGAAACTGCAGAATGTTTCCTCATAAGAGGTTAAGTTCTCCTTTGGTGGTCACCATACTCCACACAGCAAAACTTTTTAAGTTGGGAAGGTCTCCTAAGCAATCATTCTAGACCGGGCAATAGCAGAGTTTGCATAGGTCACAAACTACCCCTAATTAATTAATTTTTTTTTAAGATGTTTTTGAATAAGAAGAGTGGTAACTTCATTATCTCACACTTTAATTGATTGTCTCAATGTATTTCTTTATCATAAAACTGATTACAAACTCATCAAACCCTAAGACAAGCCCATCCAAACAGCCCAGTGGACTGACCCTCATTTTGTCATTGATTTGTGCAATCAATTAGACTTCTTTTGATTTCTATAGCTTCCCAGAACACTCTTATCTTTTTCCAAGGATTCAGTCTTGGAAGAATATTTATCTCAAGGGCTTCTGTGGAAACCCTGCCAGTCAAGGCCTGTGGCAGCACTTCACAGTGCCTTGGCTTTCTTTGCTAGACATGCAAAGGCAAATCCTCTCCACGAACATGAGACTGGAGATGTCAGGAGGTTTCTGGTGCTGTGGCTCCATGCTGATGACAAATATCACCAAATAAAGCAGACACAGCAGTCTCCAGCCTATGAACACCTACAAGTGATAGGACGAGAGGAAATGGCTTCAAGTTGTGCCAGGGGAGGTTTAGATTGGACATTAGGAAAAATTTATTCACTGAAAGAGTTGTCATGCATTGGACCAGGCTGCCCAGGGAAGTGGTTGACTCACCAACCCTGGAGGTGTTTAAAAGATGCGTAGATGAGGTTCTTAGGGACATGATTTAGAGGTGGACTTGACAGTGCTAGGTTAATGGTCGGACTTGATGATCTTAAAAGTCTTTTCCAACCAAAACAATTCTATGAATCTACTCTGAAATTGCACAATTGCACCACAATTTCAGTTTTCGCAGCCCCTGCTAATGTGTGAGATCTAGAAATTTAAACTAAATGCAAGAGATATTTTGCAATCCTTAGTCCTTGAGGATGAAAATAAAAAAAATTTTGAGAACCTGATACAAACGTAATAGATGCAGTTAATTTCACCTAAATCTGTAGACAGCCTGGGATAAAGTTGTAAAGTAGTAACTAAAACAGTCATGGGATCCCATGTTTCAGAGGAGTGTTCAAGGATCATCCATCAGATGCCTGTCTTATGGCTGGATGATGAGAGTCCAAGAATGTGTTTATCTGCAGAGATGTAACCAGTGTTCTGGCAGCTAACTGGCAGAAAGAAGACAGACAAAGAAACTGCAGCTTGTGATGGGCCATGGAACTAGTGACAGAGAAAAGAAGGAAGGGTCAGTGATACATCCTAATATCTTGGACAAGGGTAGACGGAGAAAGTCCTCACATCTCTTCTGCCCAGGGCTCTGGTTACTCATCATGTAGCACTATTGGTTAACAGAGCAGTGCTGCACTTGTGCACTGGGTGGTTGTGAAACAACTTGCATTGTTCCTGTTCTACAATGTGTTACATTTGGCTATTTATTTTGGGATTACTCTTATTGGAGAGGAGAGGAGAGGAGAGGAGAGGAGAGGAGAGGAGAGGAGAGGAGAGGAGAGAGGGAAATGTACACACAGATGGAATCCCAAAGACAGCTGGGATTCTCTGCAACTGAGAAACCCTGCTGTTTATCCCAAGATATCATCACTTGTCAAGTGACAAAACTGAACATATATTTCACCATATATCCACAGACCTAAAGCAGACCAAAGAAAATATTCAAATGCAAAAAGTACACTCTAGGTCTGTTAATATTTTCCAACACTTTTCATGAGTTCAATATGATTCCAGATATTTTATTAATATCAAATATGACTGCTGATGAATGTCTCTAATGCAAATTAAAAGTATGCTAAACATTGAGATCATTTCACATTACCTAGCTAGAATGCATTTTTCAAATCTATAAAATAAAAGTAAATAAAATATCACTGTAACTTAAGTATAGAATAATGGCTGTCAAAAGCAACTTTAGCCTATTCTATTTAATCCAGGATACCCTTGGAACTCATCTTCAAACTCTTCCCTAGAACTACAAAGGTTTAAAATAATTAATACAGATTCTAGAGCACCTGGTCCTAGTTGAGGGTCCTGACGATTCCTTCTGGCTGCTTGCCATGTGGTCCTGGAAGAGGTGACAACCAACTGATAGGAACAGGAATGGAAAACCTGGAAACTGGAGCTCTGAACACTCACTGAGCTTCCTGTGCCCACACCACCCCATGTTGATGGGCTTTCTACCCCTGTCCTTCCCTCCTATCAAGTCTTTTCACTTGGCTTCACTTCGCAGCTGCTCCTCCCCTGCCCTGCCCTCCTAACTTCTTCTTTCCTCCCTGTTGTATACATCTGAATAACTATGTCTGGATAACTTCTTCCTTTCACAAAGGGCAGGGGATGGACAGCAGTGTATTTTGGCATCACTTTCTTGACTGACTTCCTCATTGAATTTCTCCTATTACTCTCTGTCCTTTTCATTTCATTCTTTGGAAAAACAGTATAGATATAGATATATAAAAATAAATATATATGCATTGCATGTTTACACAGTGACCAGCATGAGGACATAATATTCTTAGTTGGTTCTGTCATTATGATAAATATGATGAAGATACTCTGAAACTTGACAGTGCAAAGTGAATTATCTCTGTCCTGGTGAGCTGGATACCTGTGGGTAGCACAGCCACTGTTGTGTCACCGTTCTCCGGTATCTGCTGTGGGTGTTGAACCTTTCTGCTTGTCTGTAAAGTTGGATACTTTGGATAATACTATTTCAGAGATGATATGCACCTGCACCGATTAAATCACATACTATATAACTTATCTTTAGACAAGATATAAAGCAGTGCTGCTTGCACACTTTCATACTGAATCATCAGCGCATTTTTCCTACTGAGTTAACATCCTTGTTGTAAATTGTTGTCTACTCTAACAATTAGGTCTATCTTTCTACTAATGAGACCACGTTGATTTTTGCCAGTAAATATATTCTGAATGCACTTGCTTGACTGTAACTGCTTTAACTTTTGCTGAACATTTTTAGTGCTAAATAGATGAATACTCTGCCCAGTACGGCTCAGCTACAATTCTGCAAACATTGAGTTTACACTGTGGAGGGACTAAACTCTGGGATAAACCATCAATCCCTGTTAATCTTCTGACATTTGCTCTCTTTGCACCAAGATCATTTCGGCCTGGGGTAGTTAAAGTGACAACAGATATTCCAGACAATCAAGGGGACAATTGCAAAGATTTTTCCAGAAGGCATTAAGGCATTTATATTGCATATGGACTAATTCCAACTAGTCCCACTGTTCACCTATTTACACTGAAACTGTCCAGAACAATTGAAGCTTAGTTACAGTGTGGTGGTACTGAATCTTTTCTGGTTTGCAGTAATTTTGGATTTTTTTCTCTTTTGTACCTTTTTTTTTGCCCTGGAATGGATGATTTAAAACATCATTTCCAGAAGTCCAAATTTCATGTATTATATGTATTTATTTTTACTTAAGGCATCCATTAAAAATACAAAAATAAAGAACATGCATAAAGCCTTCTAAACAGTCCATTACACAGAACTATAGAGTAGTTAGTAGTTATAGGTTCTACTTATATGCATGACGCAATACTTGAACTTCAGTGGTGGATGCACTGAATTCACACAAAATATTATATATAAATTCCTACCTAACAGAACTGGGGAATACGAAAAAAAAAAATCTTCTGTATTTTTCTTCCCTTTTTTTTAGATTTTTATGTATGTTTTTACTAGGTATTTTTATATATATCTTTACCAACAGGAAACATGGCTCTTTAAAGTAACAGTATAAATCCAATATACAATCCTCTCTCAAGTTTTATATTTGTTAAGATAGCATAATCGTTTAAGTTAGAAGTTCAACACATGACTCAACAACCAGAAGTCTACATGCATGACTTTGATTAATTATTTTTAGTTCAGTTAAAACATCCCAGTTTATCTCATTTTAAGATTATCCTTGACATATTTAGAAATCCTAATGCAGATTTTATGGCCCACACCTATCCCTGATGGTGCTAATGGACTAGACATAATGAATCATTCTAATTTGGATGAAAGGACCACACAACATTGCGGCAGTCCTTTAGAGAATTAAGGCTCAATTCTGATCTTCCAGACTTATGAATGCGTTTTTGGGATTAGGCTGCGTATCTGTACATCTGTTGAGTCTCAAGGGGTGTATACTCAGCTAAGTATTCTGACCTTCCAATGTACTGTATCAAATGTGTGGCCTTGGGATATGAAAGGATTTGATTACAACTGTATTTTAACACTGATTTAATATATAATTATGGGGTAAAACCTAATTCCTCCTTACATCTCCACGTAGAAAATTCCACCACTATTAAGCAGAAACTAGGATATTTTAGATAATGGAAGAAACTGAAACACCCACCCAGGATAATGTAAAATCAAGGACAATTTTCTTAGGGATGGCTTTAAAATCAACTTCTTGTGTCCTTAAAAAACAAGTTTAAATTACCTTCTGTGAGTGTGTTGCTAGTTGGTACACTGTTGCATTATGCATGATTCTTGACTGCTTATGTAAAAATAAACCAGAACAAGGTTCTGTTAGTGATTTTCAGTGTTACTCTATGTTTTTTTGTCTACAAGCAATGAGAAGAGGAATTAACTTTACCTATATATACAATATCAATGCAAAGGTTTTCTAATAATTGGAATTCTTGGTTAATTTCTATTCATTTATAAGTATGATTTTTATTTTCCAGTCTATCAAAGATAGAATGTTTAAAATTTTCCTTTGGTTAAACTTTCATAAGATACACATAGTGTTTTTGTGTAAAAAATTTTGATTTTTTTTATTCCACTGAAAAACCCTTCCTAAATATTATTAGTGAAAAAAGAAAAACCAAACCACAAAATATTTTTAAAAACTTCACAAGAAAATTAGATCAGCAGAAATTAACATATTAATATTTTAGGGTTTTTAACCTTTCTTCCATTTCGTCAAGTTTTTTAATAGATTTTTAAATAAACAACGTCATTGGTTAACGGTTTAATACGGGGCTTTCAGAGAAAATAAATTTCAAAATTCTACGCTTTTTAATCAATATGATCTTTCACAGATCTGAATTATGGATTAATGGTGCTGGTATTTTCTTTATCCTTTCTGAGGGCTTGAACCAAGGAGACGAGCTGAGCAGAGCAGGACTTTTGCCTCGCATGCAGTTACTTCTTTCAGTTGAAGAATATGTTACACATAGGTCATTTTTTTTCCCAACAGTCTTAAAAGCTTCATTTTTTTTTTAAATTTTTTTTTTTGTTTTTCTGTTCTTACATAAAAATAAAAATGAAGTTTCCCAAATGCTCAATGGTAGATTAAAAAGATCCTCATTTTTTGTAGGTTGTATGACATAGTTGTGTAATGCTGGTCTCATCTAAATTGCTTCAGTGTACTGATTATATGCAGCATGACGAAGAACTGCAACTATGCAAGTTTCCATGAAAAAAAATAAGTTTTGAAAGAGTGGGTGAAGGTCCTTCACTGGGACGGGAGATAAAGATGGAGAGTCCAGCAGCGGGACTGGTTAGCATGGGCTCTGGTTCCAGTAAGACTCAACAAACAGCTCAGATCAGAATCTAAAGTGCAGGAAAACAGCCTGTAGCTTTGAGATTAGCTTTCTCACACTATTCCTGAGTTAAGCCAGTACAAACATCATCATGAATGCATAATTATGATTACGCACTACACTATGCATAATAGATCTTAAAATCTGGAAACAAAGTAGTGTAGGAATGCTGTTTTCAGGCTTTTGGTTTTGAACACAATGAAACTGGATGTAAGGGTAAAATAATTTCTGTAAGTAAAAACAGTTCCAAGAAAATACATTTTGCTTGGAAAATTCATTCAGATACTTAAGAAACATTTACACATAAAAGAAGGGTTAAAAGAGAGATAGAGACCTGTTGTTATGTTTATAACTTGAAAATAACAAGGAATGAAGCCCAACCCCCTTCCATTTTAACATTTTTAGGGAACCGAGAAAACTATCACTTGGAAAAAATAACAATAGACAAAGAAGCTGATGGCTTGGGAAGTTCATTTAAAGAATCTTTTTCCCAGGAAAAAAGAAAAAAAAAAAAAAGAAGGCTTTTTATAATTCTTTGCAGCAAGAATTTGACTGTGAACCAATGTCTGTTTCTGGGACTCATAGATACACACAGGTTAGTATCCCAGGTTTAAATGATGTTATTAACAAAGACTGATGCAACTTGCTTACAGGGAGCTGATGGATCCACTCACATGCATAGAAATACAACAGTGTGAAAATCATGGATGGAATAACTGGGTACATCTATGACAATAGAATATTGGTGTCAAACTCTTGCCAGTCACCAGTCTACTGAGTAAGGCACTTGAGAACAGCCATGCCGCAGCCCTGTATTCTCTAATGGGATACCCCGGTAGCTGTAGAGCCTCTGTTTGGGATCACAAGTCCAAGGTGAGTCCTTGTGTAGAAGTGGGCTAACTTTCCAAAGCAGGGAGCATCAAAAACAACAACAAATTTGTATTGACGTCATAAGTGTCAGGTTAATTTTTTTTTTCCTTCTATGAAATGAAAACTCAAGAGTGGCAATAGGAATCACACTGGGTACCACCACACTGCAGACTGAATTTAACTGATTAGAAATCTATTCTACTGTTGGCTTGGACAAATTTCACAAACATTGACATTTTAATTCCAAAAGGTAATTTTTCCTTGAAGGCCTTTCCTGGTTCAAAGAAAATCAAATCAAATAAAATCCCCTCTGCTTCCAATAAAATTTTCAAATCAATTTTCAGATACCTGAGGGAAAAAAAAAAAAAAAGACAGCTTCTAAATGTTCCACGTATTTTAATATTCCACTGAAGTCAATGAAAGGGAAAGCAAGCCCCTCTTCAGTGTATGTGTTATGGAGCCAAGAAAGCAACCTAAAACCACAAACAGCATCAGCAGCCTGAAAAATCCAAAGCTCTAAAAGAGCAAAAGCTTTAGAAATTGGCAGAATCAGAGAAGTCCAGTCTATCAAACTACAGAAGTTAGTAAAACTTTATAACAGAATTTCTCCTTTTCACAGGAATTGGCATTAGAACACTACAGTACTCCAGCCACCCTATCTGTTTCAAACAACTACACACATCACTGGAAGTGCTTGGCAGCAGCTGATGGCAGCCTGAACCTGCCCAGCTGAGCAGGGCTTTCCGTGCTCCCAGGACATGTGGGTCTCCAGGCAAGGTGTGAGGCCACTGCGAGCACGGCCATTGTTCTGGAGTGGCAGCTGCTTGGCCTGAGATAGCTGCAACCTCCACACACCCAGCACCTGCTGTGGGTGTCAAAAACCACCTCCATTTTTAAGGGAAAGAAATGGAAAACTGCCTGATTTTCACAAGCTCAGATCCCATTTGCACACTGAAAGGAGGTGGCCATGCCTGCAGAGCCTGTGAGCCTCTGTCAGCTCCCACTAATTCCAAGGGGAGCAGCTGGGTGATGAATGCTCTTCACTCCTCCACCATAGAGGTGACCTCTGATCAAACTTTCTTTTGCTAAGCTGTGGGTGGTAAACACAAGCTGTGGCATCAAACAAAAGCCACAGGGCTGAAATCTGGCATGGTTGAGACACAGCTCAAAGGTCCCCACCAGCGCTGGAGGAGGGAAGGGACACTCAGCCCAAACGCTCCTGCCGCACGTGGCACAGGCGACACCGGCCCCTGTTCTTGAAAGTTCAAGTGAAACTTGATTTACAGCTGCACCTTGGGCGCTGGGCAAACGCTGGGAGAGCAGGGAGAGCTCTGGACAAAGAGTGATAGAAAGCGGGGGCGGGGGGCATTGGGTTGCCGTAGTATTATAAAAATGCATCTTATTCTGTTTTTAATCAACGAACCTTATCCAGCAATCAAGGCAGATATATAATAAGCTGAGCTACTCTGTAAATCTAAACATTCCCCACAAATAGAAAAGATACGGCCTGAGCTCTCTGATTGTTACTACGGCAACTATCTAAAATGAAAATCTTGTTAACCCTTTGCATGCCGTAGCCACACATGCATCAGTGTTAGCTGACTTCCGTGCACTTATCTCTCCTTTTTCCCCCTCAAGAAATTCATAATTGTACTGCTTCACAGTAGTTATGCTCCAGTTATCCTATTTGAGACTGAAAGAACTGCAATAGGTGGTAGTTTTGTATGTGCAGCTGAGTTTTGTTACTTGCTCATTACTGGGATTATAGTTCAAAAAACTAATAAAATGCGAGAAAATCCCTAGATTACTCTACAAGGCCTGGGATTCTGATTAAAACCTTGACAACAGGAATGGGATGCTTTCTAGTAAACCACACTACTGCTTTTTTTCTTTTAGTTATTAAATGACTTGACTATTTGTCAGAGGAATGATTTCTCTATAGGGCATTATAAACAGGCTACTTTTGAAACACTTTTTAAAAGCTTCTACTTCTTAACTACTGCACAGAAGAATGGCAGCGATTTTAACAAAACAATATATTAACCACAGTACTTTGAAAATTTATGGGCAGTTATTTGACTTGAAATCTCTCTTAAATGCAATAAAACTCAGACAAACAAGAAAACCGATTTTCTAGTTTCTACAAGAGTAGCAGATGATTTTACAATCAAATTTTTACTTGTATCTACCTGAATATTCAAAACACTTTCACTGTAACATCTATGTGGCAGTGTCATGACCAAGTGAAATTCTCTGCAGCTGTGAAGTCTTCCACAGTTCATTGCTGAAAAGAAATGAAGCCGTGGAAATTTTTCTGTATTTGAAGTGACAGAAGCAGGATGTGGCCCATGGATATCAATGCTATTGATTCTTTTACTTCATGCCCACCATGTAATTAAGAGAGACCCTTCAGTACTGGGCAGAATGTGACTCTTTATGGCATTCCCAAGTTTGTCATTTAAGACAAATATGCACGGTTCAACTGATTGTTACTGAAAGAGAAATAACTGATATTTTACAGAATTCATTTCAGTCAATTCGACACAGATAAAGGTAAAAGGTCATTACTTGGACATTTCTGTAGAACTGAACAACATAACATGTAACGAACAAATTAATAAATAACATCTTTATTTATAAAACCAAGATTTGGATGTAACTAAGCCCATATAATTTGAAACGACTGAAGCAGTGTGTAAATTATCTTAAGATATTTTTTAAGGTTACTGTAATGACTACAGCTAAATGGAGAATTTGGATCAGGATGAGTGAGGTGCCCAACACACAAAAGAACAGTGCTGGAATATAGACAGGTAAGAAAATGTTAGCAGCAGAATGACTGGAATTAGTTCCTCTGATTTAGGATACATTCGAATTGTATTTTTCTACTTCTGAAATACTTCAGATTTTTCTGTAACTAATTTGATATACAGCATTCAAAATAACTTACCTTTTACTTTTTTTTTCCAAAATCTGTCTTTCTCATAAAGTCAAATGGGATAATTTTTCTACAATTAAATTTCATATTTACAGTATCATGATCACTAGATTCATCCTAGAGGCTTTCCAAACATCAAGACTATTTATCAGCATTGGCTTATTTCCCAGGAATATGTCCAAAATAATCTAGAAATGTACTGGCTAGTCAACATGCTACACATACAAACAACTGCTCAGTAATTCTAGGAACGTATAACAATCCTGGTTTTCTACCATATTATTCCAAGTAAGAATTTTTCTTTAAAAAGACAAGTGTTACCACATCACCAATTATTTGGTAGACTTTTTACCTCACACACCCCATCTAATTTCTGTACTACCTTTAAAGTGATGTGTTTACTTAGCTGTACAACTAACTAACTGACTTTAAGAATCTGTCTCTTAAAGGGTAGATATGGATCCCAAATCTTTTGGCTATGCTATAGTCGTATGTAATTATTTTGAATGGAAAGGCTTATTTTTATGTGATTTATTTGTCCAGATTATTTAAAGGACTTGTCTTCTTGGGGGCAAACCAGGGTCAAATGTTGTGTTCCTTGAAGAACCTTTAAAGACTTGCAGGAACTCCACCAACTGTTCACCAGAGAAGCCCACCCTTCTTGTGGCTATTTGCCTTCCTCGACCAGGCAAAAAAAGAGTCATGGACCTTACAGCACGTAACAGGTCTTCTAAAAAAATTCAAAAGGAAGAAGATATCATGACCTGCACACAGGATTAGTTATTGTGAGGCCATCCTTGAGGCGAAATTCTGCTCTGTTACTATGAATTGCTCAGTAAGCATCAGGAATCCAGCACACAAGAATCTCATCACCTGACTGCAAATCTCCATTTCTTTGCCCTTAATCTAAAATGTTTCCTAAAGCATAACAAATAAAAACTTACGGTAAAGCTATAACTAAGGGCCAAACCTGGGAATTACCACCCTGAAAATCAGCTAAGCAAGGTTTAATTCTAACAGTAGCAATGCTTCAGATGATTGTCATACGTATTCACTTTGCAGTCTGTCATCGGTGTAAAACTAATGGCAGCAAAGAAGAATCATAGGAAAAAAAAAAGTGCACTCCATAGAAATGAAAAAATCAGCAATGAAAAAAAAACCGGTTTTTCTAATTTTGTTTGTAATTTTTTAAGAATATGTGATTTTTGCAAATTATTATGTGATTTTGGGAAAAGGACCCAAACAAACTTTGCTCTTTAGATGAATAATGATAATAAAATAAAGAACACTACAAAATGTTCCAAAACCTGGCTAGTTTTGTTATGAACCCTTTAGTTATTTTCTTCAAAGTCAGCACTGGCTTAAAGTGTGCAAAATAAAATATTCAGTGTTATTTCATGCAAATGCCAGGTTCAAGACTAACAATTAACAAAGGCAATCAAATCTGTCCAGGCATATCTGTTCAGTTATGCAGGCTCATCTGTAGTTCCATAATAGACAAGCAAATAGACAACAGGTCATATTTTACTCTCAGCAACGCAGACATTATTCCCATTGACGTCAAAATAAATTGCACCTGTGGTTCAGAAAACAGAATTTGACTCAATCTTTGCAGGTCACCCTTTCTTCATAGTTCTCTATTGTCAAAGATTTTATTATGTTAATAATTTCATTTTTAATGTAAAGAAAAAAAAATTATGCTTTCACATCCCCACTCCTCCACTCTTACACATTAAGCCTGACCCTTCAAGTGTTTATTCCAGAATTACTTCAGCTCAAAATATTAGGGAAGTCAGAAGGAATTTCTGCGGGGCAAAACTCAAGGACTACAGGCTTTGGATCACTTAACATTTACCTACAGGAAGAAAAAGAAACAACCTTTTTCTATTTCATTGTACTTTGTAAAAACTAATATTATCACAAGGAAAACCTGTATTTTCTTTTACATATGCCATCACTACTCATAGTTTATACAAATGCCATAACCAGACAGTAAAGAATTCAATCCATACATTTCTTTTTTCCTGAAAATGATTTCCAGCTACAGTATATCAATCAGTTTAACCATCACATGCAAAATCATAAGGTGGACACAATCCTGCTCTCCCTGAAATCAGTGTCACACCATTGCTCATATTTATAAATCCACCAGCATTTCTGTGTAATAGATGAACAGACTGTGATTGGGCAAAAATGTATAAAACAGAGCAAGTACAATACTCAAGAAGAATACTAAAAGTTAGGATGCTAAATTAATGACAGCATTAGAAGCATAATAGGGCATAATTAACTTGAGGACAGATGCCAATATCATGTAAATAAATGCAGCAATGCACAGCTCATTCTAGGAACTAGAATTTAAAATATCTGTTCACCCTTTTAAGTGTATCCTTCTCTGTTCCCAAGCATCATGCGGCAGTTGCTGCAATCAGGAGAAGATCCAGGTAGCACTTTTTACTTTAAGTTTGCTGCAGCTAAGAATGACCACGTGTTTAGAGATCATGCTCAGAGACACCTGCAGCACCATGTTCTTCAACTGCACTTGAGGACACGTGCTTTGGAAAAAGTTTCACTATTTCTCTCCCAGAAGAACAGTACTTTCTTGCACCAATGTTAAAATTGTATTTCAACTTCCTTATAGGGTTATAGATTTAAATCCTTACTTGAGAAGCTGAAAAGGTCACTCTGGCAAGGTACTTGCTAACATTGTGCCTTCTGTACTGGGGTAACAGCTCCAGCCCAAAGGACTTGGGAAGGAGGGAATGAGCAGTGGCCATACTTCAAAATCTAATTAAAACTAGCTATAATTTTGGTTTTCCTACCATTTTTAACAATATTTGCTTTAACAATGAACAGTTAGCTGAGAGTGCTGATGGTCAGTTAGGATTTATCTTCGGAAAGTCAAGAAGTTTTATCAAACTTTCCCCAGTTAGATTGTGTGAAGTAGGTATTACAAATTCCACTTCCAATATCAGGTCTGAAAGAACTCAATCACATATATGTTACCTAAAATCAAACAAAAAATGGTGCAGATTTGGCAGGAACAGATTTATTTGAATATTCAAATAACTTTTTGAAAAATTCATCCATTTTAAAATCAGTTGCATGGATAAACTGCCAATGGAAATTACATCGAAAGTGAACATACTCTATACAAATAAAAAACACACAGAGTAAGGGCATTACATGAAAAAAAACCTCCAAAATCACTCTCTGAATCACTGTTTTACTTAGTTAAAGCATTTTTAAGAGCCAAGATGAAGGATCTAGATTCATTTAATAAAGTGTGGCCATGATATCTTTTATCAGTAGAACTTTTCCTGGCTTTCATTAGTTCTGAAAGATTTAATGCTTAATAGATTGAATAACTGTAATTTATACTAGCAATTATTCAGGTTCCTCACTCTTTCTAAACCTGGATATTCTATCTTTTAGCATTCTTTGTCTTATTTTTCATTATTTTCTCTTATACTTTGTATTTTACTTAGTGTTTTAGTGTCTGGTAAGAAAAAAGGAAAAGCAAGAAATATGAGGGGACTCCTGAAGTCTCCTTTCTCATTCTGAACATTACTATTAAATTCAGAAATCATTCAACAGACATTACCTAATCACCATTACACTGAAGGATTACATTATATAACAAGAGATGCATGAACTTGTATTAAGACACATTTGACTTCAAACTAGATGCTAAAATCAACAGGAATATACTATCTTAAATACTTGAGCAAAACTCAGTAAAAGATACAGTAGGCAAACATTGTAGTCAGCTCAGCAGTGATTACCAACTCATGCTCCAAATTCACTATAAAATGAAAATCAATATTTCCACAAGTTCCTGCAACATAAAAGATAACCTTCATTGATTTTTCTAGACTTAGGCCTCACTGATAAAATCTAATATAAATTTTCAACCACGAGGATTTGGATCAGAGCAGGGGTGATAAGTCCTGCACATCTCTTAAGAGGTGGAGAATTTTTTTTTTAAAGTGCACGTTCATACTATTTATAATTTGCCCTGTGCAAGTGAAAGCCTTTTCCACCAGTGCTATCAGGAATCTCTTCTAATTTTTATTACTGTGAGGCTAAAGCCTGTTCCAGATAATTTGGAAATTTCAGGGGAATTGTGATAGGGCTGATGGTGCAGCCCTGGCTGACTTGAGAAAAGAGCTAACCCGTAATAGCCTCCATGGCCGCGCTGATTAAATGTTGCCATAGATGAAAGGCCTGCCATCGCCGCAATAAATTAACCAATCACACAAATCCCAAGTCAGTGCTAATCCTTCCTTGATACTCTGATCCTCTGATCAGCTCAAGGAGGTAAAGAAACTGGCTTGTGACGCTTGGTGCTCTAACCCCTGGATTTCATGTACACAACGAGCTAATGATATCTTGCTGACCAGTTCAATGGGATGAACTTCTCTCACAACCCTTAGGGAACACCGTGGCCTTCTTTAAAAAAAATGACAAGCACATGGCAGGTTTTGTGTTTTATTATGACACTGCGGTAAGGTAAAACTAACCAGCACTTGTTAACCACAACAAGCACCAAACTGACGTTGGCTATAAAGCATATTGTATTTCACAAGTGCAAGCGATGGATTAAACAGGAATCAAGACACTAAACCAAGAATAATTGTTCAAGTAATTGTGACTAAGCTGTCCAGCTTTTGATAGGAAGTTTGCTACATTTCTCATTAGCCCGATTTTTATCTTGTTCTTTCAATTTGGGGAGGAGGAGCAGGAGGGAGGACACATCCACGTACCTGGGAGTGTGAGAGGAAGAGAGAGGCCCTTTACCTCTTACACACTCACTCCATTGTACTGCCACAGTGTGATTATAATCAGATTTAGACATAGACTCATTTAATCAATTAATAGAAGGCCTGAACACATGCAGCATTTTCTCATTAATTATGTGAATGCTGCCTTTCCGATACACTTTGTGAAATTGAGTCTGTGCAGTCTGCATTAGTGTACTTCATAATTGGGGAAACTTTTCTTTTTTTCAGTAATTGGTTGCTAAAAGTAAAAAAGCTCTGGGGTTTGCCCCTAGGGCTTCCACACATAAAGAGTTTTGAAAGTACTCATTATCTCTCCTGGTCAGTTCTGTGAAATTAAAACCGCTTTTCCCATCTTCTTCGAGGAAGTGGTTTGAATATAAGCTTCCTAGGAAATGTATGTGCGTATGTGTAGTGCGTATATGAGCATGTGTATGTGTGCTCATGCAAATATACACACAGACATGTAAAATTACGTAACTCTGGCTTGTCTCAGATATTGCCATAACTGAAGTCAACACAAACGTGAAGCACACAGGATTTGACCACTAGTAATTAATTTTACTGAGGCATTATAGGTCTCCAGATATAAGCGGGCTGCCCAACTTCAAGAATGTTTTCTTTATTCAAACTTGCACAATCAAAATGAATCATGTTTGACTGTTTCGCTAAGTTCATAAGGTTTGGGATGATGTCCAAGTAGTCCAACTGGATCTAATTTGCAGAACACAGTACATAATCTGAAAGAGCCACGGCTACTAGAGAACTAAGTAACTACCATTTATTGCCTTTGAGTGTTTCGCACATCTTTTTGTTCCTCTCTTCTCTCTTGGGGGGCAATATCTGTGTGCATGTACATGTGGGCTCTGCTGCTGCCACCACAACCCTCCCTGTGACCTTCCCAGTGAACCTCTTCACACTGCTGGGCTTACAATAGGTAACCCAGGAGCAAGTCTCGTGGAAATGAATTCGTACGAATATTATAAGAAGACAGGCCCTTCCCCACAAACCAGTAACTTAGCTATCCCTGGCAAAAACTGTTTTCCAAGAACAGCAGATGTTAGTGCAGTCCAGGAAGGTACTTAAAGTACGTTTTATTCAATAGAACCACAGGGGTTGGAAGAAATTAAATGGGGCTCTTCTGTCAAATTTAATCCTTCTGATTTTACCTCTGATGCCTCATATCAGCTAATATGTATCTACTTTAATGCTGCACTTATCCAAGTTAACTATACTGCACACTTCATATTTTAACTTTTACTGGCTATCAGAGCAGTACAGAAGATAATTCTTATTGTAAATCATTAAAATAAAATGCTTTAAAAATAATACCTTGTGGAAGTGGTTTTTGCACACAAGGAGATTCTCAGACTTGACAGCCCATGGTAAAGTTGAAACTAAAATGATCGATAGCTTAATAATTTAATGAAGAAAAAAGCAAGACTAAGTATTCATATATAGAAGTATTTATACTTTATGAGGAAGGACAGAAGCTGTGGTGTTCTTCAAAAAGACCCATACATGCTTTCAGTTTATATCTCTTGCTTCATAAGGTAAATGTTTTATATTCCCACAAGACCCATTCCATCTTTGCTGAGTTAGGGGATTCTCCAAGGCCAAATGTATCCCCTGCCAACTAATGTAATGGCTTTGGACAGATCTCATTCTCACTTTCTCCATAACACTGGTCTTCCTAATAAGACTCTAAACACGGCCTTTTATTTGAGCAAAGTTGCACCCTATTTTTGCATAAAGATCTCCATTTCCACCTGCACAAGTAAAAATGGAAAAAAATACACAATCAGTGATTGCCCATATGTAGCTTCAGGCCCATAGATGGAGTCCATATTCTAAAAACTTCAGTCACTAGCTGACAAAAACTCTCTCTGCTGCTTTTCTGCAAATAGCATGGATAGACTAAGTTACAATATCTTTAAAGAGGCTAAAATAGCATTCAGAAGGGAGATTTATAGCGCTATATTCATCTTTTCTCACAGAATCATAAAACTCATAGTACAGCAGGCACAGAATCCATTGCAATCAATTCACTAAAGGAGGCAGTAGGAAAGAGAGCTTGCTCAATTCTGCTGGGAACAGCGAAGGTGGACTTCATCCAAAGATTGATTCTTTTGTATTTTTTCTGGATTTTTTCTGTTACTGTTTAAAAAAAAAAAGGAAAAAAAAGAAGAGGCACACCAATACATGCTGTCCTACACTATTATTATGGAAACTGAAAAAATTAAAAGACCCATAGATTGTCTTAATGTATATATAAGTATATAAAAATAGACCTTCCTATGTTCTTCTCTTCAGGTGACAATTTCACTAACTGCATTGTCTGTTTTGTCTGAATAATGGTCCCATGCATGTGGATGAATTTGTTGCAAGGAAAGCCATCTCCATTTCTATTTCTTTCAGTTCCATTATGTCCCTGTTTTGATAACTCTTCACTTACTGGGTGCACAATGTTTTAAATTGTCATTTCAAATGTGCTAATGCGAATTCCCTTCACTGGTGTCTGTAGAGAGAGATGGGAAGTTCAGCCCCAGTGCTGGTGCTGGTTTAGGTGCAGAATCATGGTGTTATTTTAAGGGCAACACTAAACTGGGAGTGACTTTACAAAAATTGGGCCAATTAGGTAACTGCGTAATGTACCCAAACATGACCAGCTCTGTCGGCAGAATTACCATTAAATAACAAGGGCAGGAATGCAAAAATACAAGTGTGGAAGAACTGATTTAAAAGAAATAACTTGCACATTTCCATGTGCAGGCTGTAGGATCTTCTTACCGAATTCTTTGTCAAAGAACAAAGTAATCAAATTTTAAAGTTTTTACTACAATAACCTTGGATCCCCTAGGGAATATTCAGTGAAATATGAGAGATGTTTTAATACCTGGAAGCACAGCTGCATTATGGTGAGGTCAATTTAGGAGCACTATTGAGACTCTAGGCCATAATGACTCCATATGGAGCCGGATAGTAGCTAAGGTAATAAACTTTCACAGTGTGATTTCTTTGCTCAGTGCAATACTAGCATAATTCGGCAGTTACTCATCTTTCACTCAATGGAGAGGGCTTTTTTCCCCCTTTTTTAAGAGCTACCATGTGCTCATTCTTTCCTCCTCGTCACAGAAGGTTTACAAATCCAAAGAAAACATTAACTGAATTCCAAATGAAAAACTCTGAATTTTATGAGTGTCTGAATGCTGTAGAAAAGGGAAATTCCTCAGTCCTCGACCCCTACACAAAGATGTTTCCGTTTGTCTTAGAAACTGCTGTTAAATGGATATTGGTCTCCGCTTCCAGAGTAATAAGAAGACACTAAATGCATTTGAGGACAGAGAAATAAGAAATTGGGGACAGCTGCGGACAGCAGATTTGGGACACTGGTATCATGTATGTAACAAATCTTTATTAATAAGTACATTAAATCCCACATTTTTCATTTATAACTGCTGCATAATTTCCTGTTAACACTTCATGTAAATTCCAGATAAGGTAATAATTTTTTTTCAGAATTCTATTTCTGTTTCATTATATGTTCTACACTCTGCCCCACAGGTCAGTCGCATGATTGAAGTTTTATGCCTCATTAAAATTCCCCTAGTTAAAACATGGAGACAGAATTTGGGTAATTCCTTGCTCCACAACTACAATTAACCATTCCACTGGATCCCTGTATTACTGCAATCCAAGTTTAAAAATTACTGTATGGTGAGATGGTCAAGGGGTCTAAATGTCCTAAACATAAGGCTCTTATCTTTCTTTGCTCCAATGGCTGAAAAACCCTGCACCACCACCTCCCAGTTCAGTATTTCTAGCTAGCAGCTGCTATCAGAAACCTAAATAACAAAAATATGCAAACTTGCACACTAATTCCCTTTGGAGATAGATCTTGGCTGCAGCCCTGTCATAAATCAGAGAATTTCGATATGAAATGAGGCAAGCAGCTCTAATCATTTCTGCATTTCAAATTGGATCACTGGCTCAATCACTGGGCTTTTTTAAACTGCTTGCCTAAGAGCAAATGTGAGGCGGGAGATAATTCTGAAGAAATCTCTTCTTTTGTGGCCGTAGAACTCTTTTAACTGTTTCAAGACTGAAGGCCACATTTCAGTGATAATAACATATATCTGCTGTGAGAGATATGGATCCTTAAAGACATCTTCCCTCTCTTTCAACTCATAGAATTCCATCAATATCTGCATATATTATATATATTAATATATGTGCATGTGCATATGGGTGTTTGTGTGCATAAAAAGTGAGGGAGAGAAAAGAAGAGAGAAACATCTGACATGTAGCCTCAGTATATTTTCCTTTAGAATTTTCTCTTCTGACTTGACTCAGTGCGGGTTGCTGCAATGACCGTGTAGTTAACTTCGTATGCACATACGCAGGCACTTTGGAAGTTTATTTAAAAATTAATATAAAACTGAATAGAAAATAAATAAAGGGGCAAATTTAAGCCACAAGGTATCGCTTTCAGGAGTGCAGTAACCCTCATTTACCCATGGTTTGGCTAAGAAAGTAGTCAAAAAATAAAATCAAGGTAAACAAATGTCTTCAGTAATTGTGAATGACATCCAAAGGCCTCCTCCTTACCCACCGAAGTCCTGAAATTCTCCTTTCCTATACCATTGATTTTCTATTTCCATGCCTTATCTAAACTCTGAAAACAATATATCACAAAAATTAAACTTAAAATCAATTAATGTTTAAACAGCATCCTCTTGACTCTATTTTTTTGCTCAGAGTATTCCCTCTTTTTCACCCAAGTGATACTACCGGCTTGTTGCAGTTTCAGTGTCCTCACCGCAGTGCTTTGAAATTGAATTTAACTCTATTATCAGCAGGCTTTCGTAATCTCATGTAAGCCTAATAGTGATCAGATGGAATTTTACAGCTAAGCTCCCTGCATTTTGAGGACTAATTTAAAATGTTTATCAAATTTTTGTTTTAGACAGTAAAAAAAAATACCTTACCAAGTTTTTTGTCTCCTATTTTCACTTTCTAACACCTCATACTCTATTTTCCTTTTGGGAGCTGGATACAAAATTTTTGGACACTTAATTTTCTCTTCCTTCCCCCTATATTCCCTTCTTCTAATAAAATTTAGTAAACTGCTTCATTCAACACCAATCCGTAATAAAATTTAGTAAACTGCTTCATTCAACACCAATCTAGATTTTTGACGATTTTACTACCACTGCACAGTATTAGAATAATAGAATCATTCCAGTTGGAAGAGACTCTCAGGATCATCAAGTCCAAACATAACCTAACTCTAGCACTAAACCATGTCCCTAAGAACCTCATCTAAACGCCTTTTAAACACCTCCAGGGATGGTGACTCCACCACTTCCCTGAGCAACCTGTTCCAATGCCTGACAACCCTTTCCATGAAGAATTTTTTCCTAATATCCAATCTAAACCTCCCCTGGCACAACTTCAAGCCATTTCCTCTTGTCCTATCACTTGCTGCTTGGGAGAAGAGACCAACACCATCCATGCTACAACCTCCTTTCAGGTAGTTGTAGACAGCGATAAGATCTCCCCTCAGCCTCCTTTTCTCCAGGCTGAACAGCCCCAGTTCCCTCAGCCACTTCGCATCAGACTTGTGCTCCAGGCTGCTCATCAGCTTCGTTGCCCTCTTCTGCACTCTCTCCAGCACCTCAATGTCTTTCTTATTATGAGAGACCCAAAACTGAAAACAGTATTCAAGGTGGGGCTTCACCGGTGCTGAGTACAGGGGCACGATCACTTCTCTAGTCTTGCTGGCCACACTACTTCTAATACAAGCCAGGATGCTGTTGGCCTTTTTGGCCCCCTGGGCACACTGCTGCCTCATGTTCAGTCAGCTGTCAATCAATACCCCCAGATCCTTTTCTCTCTTAAAGACTGAGGCGAAGAAGGCTTTTAGTACCTCAGCCTTTCCCTCATCTTCTGTCACTATGTTTCCCCCCACATCCACCAGGGGATGGAGATTCTCCTTAGCCCTCCTTTTGTTGCTAACGTATTTATAGAAAATTTCTTGTTGCCTTTTACAGTGGTGGACAGCCCCAGCTGCAGCTTGGCTTTGGCTCTTCTAATTTTCTCCCTGCATAACCTCACAGAACTTTTGTATTCCTCTTGAGTAGCCCTCCCCTCCTTCCAAAGTTTATAAATTATCTTTTTATTCCTAAGCTCCAGGCACAGCTCTCTATTCAGCCAGGCCAGTCTTCTTCCCCACCGGCTTGTCTTCCGGCACACAGGGACAACCTGCTCCTGTGCCTCTGAGATGACCTTCTTGAAGAGAGACCAGCCTTCCTGGACACCTTTGTCCTTCAGACTCTGCCAACCAGACTCTTAAACTGATGAAAGTCTGCCCTTCGGAAGTCCAAAGTGGCAGTTCTGCTGATGACCCTTCTGATTTCCCCAAGGATAGAAAAATCAATCATTATCATGATCACTATGCCCAAGGCGACCTCCAACCGACACGTTGTCCTTCTCCATTTACAAAAAACAGATCTAGTGCGGCTCCTTCCCTAGTAGGCTCACTAACCAGTGGTGTCAGGAAGTTGTCATCCATGCACTCCAGAAGCTTCCTAGACTGCTTCCTCTCTGCTGTGGTAGGTTGAAGTCACCCATGAGGACAAGGGCTAGCGATCAGGAGACTTCTCCCAGCCACCTGCAAAATATTCATCTGCCTCTTCATCCTGGTTGGGTGGTCTGTAACAGACCCCCATCAGGATACCTTCCTTGTTGTTCTTACCCTTGATTCTCACCCACAGACACTCAACCCTGTCATTACCCTCATCAAGCTCAAGACAATCAAAACACTCCCTAACATACATGGCTACCCCACCTCCTCTCCTTCCTCACCTATCCCTTCTGAAGAGTTCATAGCTGTCTAATGCAGCACTCTGGTTATGAGAATCATCCCATCATGCTTCTGTGATGGCAATTATATTGTAGTTTTTCTGCCTCACAATGGCTTCCAGCTCCTCCTGTTTGTTGCCCATGCTGCATGGATTTGTGTAGATGTACTTCAGCTGGGCCATCGATTCCACCACGTTTTTCTGATGAGAAGCCATAATTCCTTTGTGGCCATCATCAAGTGCTTCCACAGTTTCCAACACATCAATAACCCTTGTGTTTATCTTGCTGCATGGCTCTCCATCCCTTACCTCCACTGGGACGGCTGACCAAAGGGCCTCGCTACCACTACCCTCCAAGGCTGGCATGTCACTCTTGGGTTTGCCTCTGGCACAAATGGCTTCCTCCCCTTCCTCCTTCAAATCTAGTTTAAAGCCCTCTCAATGAGTCCTGTTATCTCCTGCCCCAGGATCCTTGCCCCTTTTTGAGACGGGTGTGTCATATTTGTAGCTAGCAGGCCAGGTGCCATGTAAGCCAACCCATGATCCGAAACCCTAAAATTCTGGGGGTGACACCAGTCCCTTGGCCAGGTATTGATCTGGTGGGTCTTCCTGCATCTTTCCTCATTTTCCTCACTACTTGTGCTTCTGATCCCTTGACCGTGCGTCCCAAGGCCCTGAAGTCTCTCTCAATTGTTTTTAGTTTTCCCTTTCCATTTTCATCACTACCTACCTGAAAAATTATTAGGGGATGATAGCCTGAGGGCCTAACAAGGGCAGGGTGCAGATATGAAGCAGGCAATACCATTTTGGAGTCTCTCGGCTATCTTTGAAAATAAGCCAGCAGACAAATGCATCCCCAAACTCTTCATTGCCTCCCACGCTTGGTTCTGTCAAGGTTTAAAAATACACATATGTGTGTGCATATAGAAATACATATATATACACACTCTTTTCAGGCACCTTGGCAGCTGCAAGGGCCATATTTTCACTGTTCTTCTGCCATGCACACATAGAAAGGAAATCTAAAGAACTCCTGTTAGGATTGCCACAGATTACTCTGAGGAACCCAGTTCACCAATATATGTGTCATTGCATCTCATGGCACAATCTGAAGCCAGCACATCTGTAGAGTTCAAATGATGCTATGGGGTCTACAGTAGATCTTTCTTCTTGGTAACAGATATGGCTTATTTGCATAAGTCTCCTAAATCATTCCCCCTTTGCCTGAATGAAGTTAGGAAGAAGGGTAGACTCCAAACTGATTCAATATCTCCAGAAATGCAAACCTTTAAGCACGGTCAGGTGGGCTGTGGGACTACCCAAGACCTGTGCTCAGGATCTGGGCACAACCTGCAGGACCTGCAAAATCCAGCCATGAACCAGCACACCTAAAACCCAAGCCTGGTAGCACTACCCGCCAGACTGACATTATGCTTTCGCTCTTCTACTCAAAACAATACATTCAATGTTAATACATCAAGCCTCATGGGGTCTTGCCTGTTAAGTTTGAGGATTTGAATCTCATGAATGTGGAATCTGCATTGTTCTCAGCTGAGGTCACTTTGCTGTGCATGTAGGAACACGCGGGCTGCTTCAGCAGTTTACATGTGTAACAGAATTGTCAAACTCATTTTGAGCTCACCTCTGTTTCCTCTGTGTCTCAGGGCACACAATCCCAAATCCTTGTGGTTCAGTGGGGAGTTAAAGCCATACATTGAAGCTGGTTTAGGAGTAGAGTGGTTGATGTTACTTGTCTAACTCATCTAAACACCACTGACAAGAACTTATAATAACCTTGTGTTATTCCGCCCATCCCTCTGATATTTTTCTGCTTGAGAGGGACCCAATCTTCAAACAGAAGCCCACATTATAGGCCAGCAGCCTTATACCAGGCCTTAAATTCCCCTCCAAAGTACAACATGTATCATGATTAAAGTGATTAAGGAGGTGCCAGCAGAAGTTTGATTGAACAATCACTAGTCTTTTAATATATGTTACGGTATTTTCCCCTCTCTGTGCCTTGATTTGAAAAGGCCTGGTGATTAATGTCACCTTTCTTCTAAAAATGTTGCACAAACAAACAGTTCACCATAAAGTTTCAATTTTAGGTTAATTTTCTGGTAGTATCTATCTCTTCTTTGCTTACATGCAAAATCAATGTCCACGGAAAAAAATGAAAATTCAATATAGAGCACACTGAAATGTTTAAATGCAGCTGCAGGCTGCTTCTATAGAACACTAAACGAAGGTAAATTGTAAAAGTTTATGAAAAACATCTGCTTTCATACAGCTGTTTCTCATAACCACTAGCTGTAGCATGGCTGTGGACAGGTGCACAGAGCTGCAGTATGCCACCAAGTTACATGTTTCTTCTCTCTCTAGGGACAAACAACATTTTTTTACTGGTTACCATACTGCTGCTGTTTTCCTTGTCAGCACAGCAGAGCTGAATAGCTTCTTGAGCCCAGGTGTATACCACCTTCTCAATTATTAAAACCAAATGTGAGGTTACTAAAATCCTCATAGTTATAAGATAATGAAGCACTTCAAGCTTCACAATCCTAAAAAGTGTCAATCAAATGCCATAATAGTAAAGGAGTTCAAATAAAAAACAGATCTGCACGGTATGGCACAGAAATGATCTCCTCTATTCATAGCCCTTTCAGCACTTACAGGAATGGGATTTTCTTCAGGCGTAGGACCTCAAGGCATTTTGCTGCAATTTTCCCGTTTGGTGGGAAATTTGGGCTTATTATAGCTCCCTTATTTTCTCTTCCCTGACTTCACCTTTTTCATTGACATTTTCAGAGTAAAGAAAAAAGTCACAAAAATACACGAACCAGGTACAAATGGAGGTATTTGTTTACAGTGGGACACCCCTGCTCTGGGGCATTGCTACACTGACAGAAGATGTCAATTTTACTGAAACTCTTGTCTCAAACTTTCTGTTTTCCCCTTTGTGAAAGGAACAGAACCACAGCCGCCATGCACACAGCTGCTACAGCACTTACACTGCCTGACGTGCGTGCCAATGGGTAACTGATTCTGAAACACGCAAGAAAGTGTTCATGTAGAAACTGCTCTAATGTAATGTGGAACATTTAATGAAAAAGAACACATAGCCATACATGTTGGAGGTAAATTTCCTATTCTGGCACCATGGTATTCAGCAATTTCATAACTTCTTATGAAAATCTGTGGGATTCCAGACAATTCCATGTGTCTTTTTTCTGTTACAATGTGAAATTTCTGGTAAAATAAAAATACTTCAGTGATAATATAGATACTAACTTACAAAAGAACGTGATTATTTCTAAAACAAGTTACATGATTATGAAAACATAAAGGGAGTGAGGACTGACTCTTCTCCCGGAGAAAGAAATAGTGTTCAGTGGGCAAAATGACGCACTGCCCCTGGTATTGCATATTATATGGAGCAGAATCTATAAAAATTCTACTTTTTTTCCTTGTGTTTATGCCTGGAACACTGAATATAGGGGAATTGTATGGAGAACTAAATAAAGTATGAACAAATTTAAACAAAAATAGAAAAATACTAAAAGCTCAGGATCTACAGAATGTGAGGGATTACACAGAAATGTTAGCTCAGTACTGAGAATACACATTTAGTTGTCACTATTTAAATCCACAAATATAATCAAATGCTTTACTAATTGCTGTGTTAAGAGTCTTACCTTTCAGAAGTCCTGAATGATTTCAAGTTTAATTATGCACAATTAATATTGAATAAAGTTGGATTCCTTCACTGATGTCTTTATGAGGGTTGCAAACAACCTACTGGTTGCTCTCCACTCCACCTTTCAGGGCTTCATGACCCATTTCCATCCCCTTACACTCACTGTTCAAGATAAAACTAGACAGATGAGCAACTCCTCTGCTGATCACAGACAGGGCAGCCATGATCTCACTTCATATTTTGGAAACTTTGTTGAGGAGTTGTTGTCAGATGATTTGCATCTTCTCCTTTTAGATTTCTTTTGAAATCTGGAAAGCTGCAAAGCCTCTTTAAGATGACCCCCCATTTCACAATGAAATGTTTCTCAAAGTCTAAAACCTTTCAAAATTAAAACACTTCTCCAATTACTTTCAAAAGAGGAGTATAAAATGAAGGAAAGAAAGATGGGTCACACCCTCCGTCTCAAGGAAACCAAGAGTCATCTTGGCATTGCCTACAGATTCCTAGATAGCCATGGACGATGAGATGACAATCTCTACCTGAGGTGTTTCCTCAAAAACTTCTTCAAACAACATCTTGTCCCCCAGAGCACAGCCAGGTTAAGCTGTCACAGTAGGACAGTCACTTGTCAATAAATACAAATGCCTAATGAGTGATCCAAATGCAAAAGAACAAAGTGTGCTACTCAAAGTAAACATATTTTTTAAAAAATAGAAAGGTTGAAAGTATGATTCCAGTACCCTTCATTTCCACTGAGGTTGAACAATAATACCTTTATGTTTTCCTGCAGCTTACTCACTCAGCCAAAAATGTAGCTAAAACCTCCTGTAGTAAGGAGATTCAATTAAAACAAGCACCCTTTTTCCAGTTCAGATCAGAAGTAACATCGTTCTTTTAATGTGCTCTTATGAATGGTGAGAAAGAGAAGACTACTGTATGATTAAAAAAAAAAAATAAAATTCTCATTCTGCTTTCCATCTCTGCTTCATTTTACACAGGAATCTTTTCTCCTTACAATTCAGTGCAATTTAAGTATGCTTGTGTAAACATGGATTATACCACATCAGAAACCAAGTTAGCTATCTCAAGAGAATTTGTATCTCTGCTGTGTGTAAGTAAGCAGATTAATTCCTAGATCAGGCATTACCTAATGCATTTTCAATTCAATTTCTTCTTTTCTTTCTGCACACAAGATCAGGGAAGTGGGATTATTTTATTAATTTAACTAATATTTTGCATGTTTTCCCTGTTATCTTTCTTTCCTCTAAAAATTTGTGTTAGCTCCTAGTGTTAGCGACTTAGTATGAGCAAGGATGTGTAAAGACAAGAAACCTAAGCCCTCAACACCTTACAGAGAAATAAATGGCATGGGGAGTGACAAACTTTTCCTCTCACTGCACTACCAAAAATAAGGAATTCTCGCGTATTTCAAACCCTGATCTACAGCGGCACATCCTGCCTGGGGTAAGCTCAGTTATTGTATGAAATTTAGGAGAAGATTATTTATTCATTAACATTTATGCTGTTTTTATGGAAAATCTAAGAAGTAGTGCATGAGCCAGTTTGGTTTTATTACAGCCGTGCCTGCTAGCACTGTTTAAGGTGAGGGTCTGTCAACATATCACAAAAGCATGGGATTTACTGTGTAAGATCAGTCCACTGGCCCATTGAGGCTGCTAGCTTGCCTCTGGTACTACCCACATCTCATATGAAGTAGAGGATGGCACAGTAAGCCCTTAATACACCTGACTAATTGTGTGCAATGTTAAACTTGGGCAGGGCCAGAGGCAAGAGATTCCTTCTTGCTCTCTGCAGTGTGTACCCAGTGCCCAAAGACATGAGCTGATTATGCTGCTATAACTAGCAAAGTAATAGACGGCGATAAAAGTACACAGGTCCTTTTCAAGTCAGCTAGACAACTAGCCACAGCAATGAGTGTGCTACCTTGAACCGAGAAGCCATTTCACATTTCTGTTTTACATAAAATTACCATTCAGTCTGTTTTTGTTTAAAACCTGCTCCAAAGGCTACTTCAAGATAGTGTACTCCAAATCGCCTGTATGGGGAGGAGCTTGAAATTAAGGAAGGGTCAGTCCAGGAACATTGAAGAAGGTGTCTTGAAGGTCAGTAAGAAAAAGAACAGAGAAATTTGAGAAAGCAGAAGGAAGCACAGCTGGAAGAGAAGACTGAACAAGTAGAGACTGAAAAGGTGAGGAGAAAGGCTAAGGGGTAAGTGCCAGAAACAGAAATAAGAGATAAATATCAGGAGATGAGGGAAGGGAAAGTGAAGAGTTAAGGGCATCCATGAAGATGGAAATGAAACTGTACAGAGAAAGCAGCTGGGGTGGGGACAGAGTAGCAAAAGGTTGGAGATCAAAGCCACTGACAGAATTTCACCTTTCCACAATGCTCCAGACTCTTTCCTGTCTAAGACCCTCCAGTCCTGCATTACCAGTTGAACTCACAGAAATATTCAGAAGTTCAAAATATGAACAAGATATCAAATATGTAAGACACGGAACAGGAGAAAGTGTCAAATACGTTACTAAATAATCAACCAAACAGGCCAATAAAGAAAAAAAAAGATAACACGGAGGTAATATCAACGGTTGGAGTTGATGTCGATCTCAAGGCATTTGGAGAGAATTTTTGACATAAGGTACAGATAGCAAGGACATTTATACCTCTTGATCTACATGTTACAGTTGGTAGTTCTCCTACATAATCGTTTACCTCGTCCAAACCAGAACTCATCGTTGCCAATATCTGCACAAATGCAGCTATAATCTATAGTGCATTCCATGACATGTAAAGTGATCCTTTATAGAGCCCCAAACTGCCCCTGCCATAAAAAAAAACAACCAACACCCCCAAACCCAACTAAACAACCACAAAAGAGCCCATGGATTTTATATATATATATTTTTTTTTTTTTAATTTTTTTTTTTTCCTAAAATGAGTATTTTTTTTTCACCTGACATTTGTGAAATTAGTTATTCTAGTTGTCACCCCTTTCAGCGAATGATGTTCATATCTAAAGTTAAAATTAATACAAATGACTGAAGAGGCACAGCCTCATTACAAAGGATTTATAGACAACCCTCTTATCAATACCCACCTCCTAGTTCTTAGACTCCTAAAGACAGAAATATGGAGCTACAAATAACATTCATTTCCCAATTACTATGCCAACGAGCTCTTTCTATTATAGACTGTATTTGCATTTGACTGACTGGCCCATTGGAAACGTAGTGCTGCTAAACCATCTTCAAGCATTTTTCCTTTTTCAGAAATAATCCAGACTATGCACACCAGCACACTATCAACTGGTTTAATCATTACTTTACATGATAAGGGATGCCACTCTTGGAAAATCTGGATTTTTGTTAAATACCTCCATGTTTCAGTTTTAACCCACCAGTTATGAAATAATGTGAATTTGTTGCAGAGTATTTCAATAGGCGTCTACTTATTTTCTTCTGTTTTTCATAAGTGGTATATTTGAGAACATGTTCAAAGTAGCATTGCTTTGTGTTTGCATTTTATTTACAGTTAGTATCTGCATATAATATTCATAAAAAGTTTAGTCGTCTTTTCTGTCACAAATTGTCTTCTGCAAACAGATAGATTCCTGCATGACTACTTTTTATTCACAATTTTTACACAAAGAGTTTATAAAAATTAGTTCAATTTGTAGGCTGCTAATGTACAAGTCTTTGGGTGTCTGCTCATCATTCCAGGGAATAATCTTGTAACACAGGCGTTTGTTTAACCTGTAGGAAACCTGAGACTCCAGAGTGCTGTCAAGCAGGTCCATTAATCTCTTTGTACCTTGATCTCCCATTTTAAAAATGGTGATTAAATTATACTCTTCTCTTGTTCTTTGTCTGTAAATTCTTTCAGGAAGGGATTTCCTCTTTTTGCCATCTCAGTTCAGACATTATAATAAAAACAGCAAGATGATCTGTTTTGTGACTTTTAATAGGCCATCCAGATACCAATAACTTCTTGGGGCAGAAAGTACAAGTTAAAAAATAAACTCCTAGAATTTAAATAAATAGTCACAAACACTATTCTGCATTAATTATCCAGGTGTAATTGTCTTGAATCTTCTCATATTGCTTCTCAATCTAATTGTTTCAGAGTCAGGTTTACAGTGAAGCTCTGACTGCACTGGCACAAAACTTTAACAATAAGTCTTAAACATGCTGTATGTGGCCCATACTGGCCACTAAGGAATAGAGTGAGGAGAATAATTTGTTATTATAAAGATAAAATTATGTCTCTTCATCATTCTTTATTTTGAGAGAAAGAAGGGATATCCATTAGGAAAAAAAAAAACACCTTACTATTTCAGATATATCAAATTGTCTTAATGACATTCTTGTTTTATATGTATCTGGGAGTAAGGAAGAAAAAGAGTAGAGTTCTGGTTTGCATGTGGCTAAACTTAGATTCATCGTGGTTTCAGAACGGGAAAGAAAAAGCGTCCTCTCTTGCCCCACTGAAGTATTTGGGTTTCTACACCATGGCTGAAAATATCGCACAAAGACTTCTGAAATAAAAAAGGACCAATAAAAATCATTGATATTCCAGGAATTTGAAACTGTATTTCACAATTAAGACAACAGAGAAAGAAATAATGAGACTTAGAGTTGTTCAAAAGGCCACTATTTTAAATAAATAAATGTTTAAATAGTATTGCTTCAAAATTCTGCCAGTACCTTGTTTTCCAGTGCCATTCATGAAAAATTATGTCACCAATCTACTGAAGGCCATGTTGTGGAAATACGTATGTGGGAAAACACGTATTTTTGTATACAAACACTGTAATGTATTATCAGAATACTCAAGAGATACTTTTGGGATGCACACAGATCAAAATAGAGTTGGAGAAACAGAGAAAAAATCAGTCTTAAAAAAATTCTGTCCTGCACTATGACATCGCTGCCTAAAATCTTGACATATTTCATTCAAAGATAAATTCTACCCAATTTTTCAGGGATGATTTAGAAATGGCTCTGTTCCTCCCTCTACATGCTACACCTAAAATAAAAAGTAAAATGAAATCTACTTCTTCATTATTTATATTGGATAGAAAAGTACACATTGTTCAATGAAAATATGAAAATGCCTTGCTTTTTATGGACAAAATACTACTAAAATATCCTTATGCATATCTTATAGGGGAAGAATTTCATCTGTATAAATCCACTTTGATGAGTTTTTATTTTATTTCAATTTACAGTGCTTTCATATATGATATTAAAAGAGTAAGTAATGGCATTTAATTGAATTGAAAGGCAATACAATGATAGTGAACTCAGTTATGCTTTTACTGTTAACAATGGTGCAATGATTTATTCATTTCTCATTCTAGTAACTTTTGTGTTTGAACAAATATAAATTACAGTTAAACCTCTTCATAACTACCAGTTGGCACATATATGATACTACTGGTAATGACATATCGATATATAATTAGAAGAGCACATGACAGTATATACATTTCATTCTGAATCAGAAACTTTCTGACTTCGTCTAGTGAAAATTCTCTCTCCTTTCACACGTATGCTCATTTCTTTCAGAAAACAGTGCCATAGCCGTAGTGAACAGTGTGTCAAATGTGAGGCATTGTAATCAAGTTGGGAACTGCAAAGGAAATCCAAGTCAGCCCACAGGAAGGCAGAGGTTAAGATCAGACGCACTCCCTGACGAGGGGCATTACTGAAATGGAAACGATCAGTAAACACAGCCCAGGTCTTAGCACGCCAGTAGTATTAGTTGTTTACTCAAATAAAGAGCTGGACATTCAAAAAATGAATCCAATTTCATGAAAACATATGGAAATTTCCTTTTTTTTTTTATTTTTTTATTCTACACTGGAATGATTTAACATATCTAGGGAAGTGCCTCTTGGAACCATTCTCTCTACAGCCCAGTGGTCATGGCACTTGCCTCGCACTGGAAGCTACACACAAGGCCCTTTGATGCCAACTCCAGGCACAGAACTAGTGTCACATTCTGCAGTCCAGTGATCAAAACAATGGGTCATTCACTATTCACTTTTTTATTTTTAATTTATTCTGTTGTACTTTGTGATCTGTGAGAGAGTAAAAATTAATGTTCTTGAGGAGAAAGGAGCACGGCAGCGTTCACACATCCCATGCAATACCCTCAGGGCTTTGCTTTGGTTTCTTTGACCAAATTCTGAAAAGTCTTAGAATAAGAGTAACCATGTTTTTCTAGCAAAACAGCATTATGGTGCTTTGTTTTCTGACCATCTCCACTAGTAACTTTAAACTGCTGGCACTGGTGCCAAGTTTGGTACAGAGAGATTCATGCTGGCAGCATATGAGTTCTGAGCTTCTTAAAATAAACTTGGCACCTGGCACCAAAAACACTTCACTATCACTGATCTAGATTACAACCTTCTTTATCAGCCAATGAGTTTCAAAATTCTCATCTAAATAAATACTCCCAATTTATTTGTGTTTTCTTCCACTAGATTAATGCATAGAGATGAATTCTCTGAAATCATCCGCAAACTCACTGCATTTTTCATTCACTATCTCTACAAAACTCAGGTCTGCTGCTTTAGTATGATGTAAGTGTTGTTTATTATACTAATCTTTGATATCTCTGTTTTAGCTTTTGCCTCCCACACTTGCTTGTTTCCATTGTATTCACGTCTGGTCTAAAACCAGGACCTAAGCTAGCTTAGGCCAGCAGCTGTCATTTAATATCAGGTTCAGACAGAGTCTACCACAAAGGAGCACCAGTTCCCGACTAGAACCTCAACATGCTGCAGCACTACAGATGTTAAATATCATAATAATGATTGTATCTTCCTTATACAGTGACTATTAGCAAAGCTGTACAGCTTTCAAAGAGCCCTTGTTTTTACTTCTCACCAGCAGCTGAAGCAAAGAACACATTTCCATTACAAGATGAAACTGTACAATCTCATCCAACAAATGATCTCACTCTGACCCTTACACTAACTTTGCTATTAAGCAAAAACAGGCACATTTTCAAATATTGATTCCAACTAATGTCTGATCCTAACAGGCATGATCTTATCGGGGCCCCACTATAATAGAGGGAGTGTCAGAGTTAAACAGAATAGGTTTAGATAAGATCACAATCTTCCTCACCATGATGTGATGCTATCACTGAGTGAGTATAGAATTTGAAGCAATTATCATTAATAGATATTGGCAACAGGAAGAGTGGTCACTGCTAAGATCTAAACAAATTTGTGCATGATAAAATAAAACAAATTTTATCTGAGTGGTGGATATGGATATGTCATGTGCCATAAGAGACTTCGCTGCCTTTGTTTTTTTCTTTGAAATGATGTATATTCAATTAAGAGAGAAATATTGAGTCACAACATTGCTACCTCAGTTTGTTCTGTACCTTCTGTTTTGTGGAAAACTGCCACTTCAGCATTCCTGCTGCTTTCTTGATGTGTCTTGACCAGACGTCCCACACAGCATTCTGTAGACAGAGCCTGGTCCTAGGGTTTGCCTGAAGGGCCATGGCCACAGGTGCTTCCATGGTGCCCTTCCTTGTTACCAGAGACGGGAGTAGCAAGGGGCTGTCTTACAGGAGGTGTAGGAGGCAAAGGGTCATCTTCCTACATTTTCAGCCCTATGGCTGTTTTCTTATTTGAATTATTCTCTGCAGGAATATGGGCAATGGGGTAGCCCGACAGTGGGCCAGCCTAGAGGACTGGTCTCTAAGGTGAGTGCGGGCTGGGGCAAAAGCCACAAGAGAGGTACAAAGTTGACAGGCATCTGGCTTAGTTTGATTTTTGCCTCACCATTAGTTCTGATCATGGTACACTTTCTGCATTTTCAGAAAGAAGAAAGTACTGTAAAAGGAAACACCTGCTTTGATGTGGCAAATTCTCTGTGAAACTCTTAAGTCTTTCTCCCCTGAAGCTGTTAGCATGTAAGGCCAAAACAGCACAGAATGAAAATAATAATTTATAGCCCTGGAAAAAAATGTTATCAACCTAGGAAAACTGAAAGCACTGGTATAAAAAAAAAGTTATGTGTGTGCTTTTTGTAATGAAATAGCACAAGTATAGCTAAACTTTCATATACTGAAGCCATATAAAACAATACACGAGAAAAGGGTGCAAAGCTAAAACCCCTTTAACTATTCATCATTAGTAGACAGCATTACGTGTACAAAACCGGGAATTAAAAGGGCACAGTCAGATTTCCAAGGAGCAATGTTTTCCATGTCTATTGTGATAATAATATTGAATGCTAATAAGCTATTTTTCATCCTTACACCACTTGCAGGTATTAGCTAATTAAGTTAGTTTAAAAAAATATTTCTAAATTAATAGGGTACTTGCCAAGATTACCCAAATATTGGTCTTATACACAAAAACCCACATGCAGCTTTTCTACTTATCTTCATGTATTTGTCTTCTCAAATGAGTGATTAACTCCAGAGCACTGAAATCTCTTTGATAATCGCTGAAGATGAATGTATCAGGACGATCAACAGCATATGGAACACAGAATGCTGCCAGATGTTAACACACTAAAATAAAGCAGAACCATCCATGTACTCCATACCTTGTCTAAAAATAATATACTCATTGACCTTAACCCTATCAAACCAGTCCCATCTTCAAGGTCAAATAAAATAACAAATATTTATCTTCTGTGGAGAGCTTTATAGGCTGTACTTGCAGTGTTCAGTATCACAAAATGCTAAGCATACCTCAGCCCCACTGCTTTGAATGAAAGCTTGGGGTACTCAGCACCTCCTGCTGGTGCTCAGTGCTAGGCAAAACCAAGTAATAAATGCATATTAATCACCATTTAAAATATGCAATCATCGTGCATTCCCTTTCATTGCTTTAAATTTTTTCAAAGACTATAGATGGAAACATAAAAACACCTAGTTAGAGTAAAAAATACAGGCATGGAAACTGTGATCTCTAACACACGCTTCATTTGGAAGAGATCTGCATATGTTAAATGTCTTGAAAAAGTAACTTCAACAATCTTTGTTACCCCAATAAATGATTGAAGTGATAATATCAATGCAGCGTACTGCTGCACCTCTCGTGAGGTTGACCATCATGCTGCAGTGGGCCACGGCACTGGATGTCATCCCCGAACCTCTTTACTTCCCCACACCTTGCAAAGCCAACTTAGCATGTCCTCCTGTCCAACAATACAGCAAGAGAAACACAGAAAACTAGGAGACCTCCATGATTGTATTTCTGAAGAGTTCAGGAGACCTCACAGTTACGGTAGTTACAATGAACAAAGAACAAGATCGCCCGATATCTTTGGTGTAACTGACAAGGAAATGCTAATTAAAGGTCGGAAAGGCCATTTAGTCCCATGTATGCCACTAGCCAGACCAAGTGTAGTAGGTGCTACTACAAAGCCACTTAAATGCTGCAACAAGTGCTAACAATTGGCTTGGAAGAGGGAATGTGAGGAATGTGAAGGAGGCACAACCACACCAAGAGGTATCACTTTTGTGAGAGGTCAAGTTTCAAAACATGGATATCCTTTTCATTTGCCACTGCTGGAAAATGGGGGTGTAGGGGGAAGAATTTTCAGAAGTAATTGGTGCATGTGCACTCATCTACGACATGCAGGTACCTGTTATTTTTACTGCAAGCATTAAAGAGATTTACTAGCACAGAAATAGGACCACAAAATGAGCACAGAGCATGACGGTGATGCCAGGAGCTTGCTCACAAATGTTTCCACATCTAACCCATGGTGCATTCTCTGTTTTTTAGCCTGCCTAATCGGGGCCCTGGTACCTGATAGTGGATGGCTGACTAAAGAAATCAAGATTCAGCTTAGTCCCTGAGGCGTGCTGTACTGCCAGATCAAAGTGCACACATTTGGCATCCTGAAAATGCAATACCATTGCTCTCACTTTGCAAATCTGTGGCAGAGAAACCTGGGACAATGATCCTCACAAATCAGATGGTATTTCTTAAAAAAAGAGGCACAGAATACTTTAGAAATAAAGTCCTAAGTACAGCTGAAAAAATTGCATTGAAAAAGCTACACTGATTTAATATTCATTTACACGCAGTGTTAATTCTAACTATAGTTAGCAAGAAACTGGAGTGGGAAGGGAGAATATTCAGAGGAAAAAAAACCAAAACACCTGCAGGCCATTGGAAAGCGACATGCCAAAGAAATACAGCTGCTTACTTCCTTATCTCCCAGCAAGCCCTTGTTATATTTCAATTAGATTTTGAAAATGGTGTCCTATACTAGTATGACCAACTGTCTAGTTTGCTTTAATGTCCCATCTGCCATTTTCTACAAAAAATAGTGTCTCATTCTGGCCTTGTAAAGTCAAACTTGAAAAATATTAGCTACCTGCAGGCATCTCTGGGCAGCTGAACGAGTGAAGTTGGTTGCAGACATTTCTCAGCATGAGGGTGCCAAAAGCCACAGAGTTAGCTGCTCTGGTTCCTTCTCATGCACCAGGGCTCGGCTGGGCCTACACCACTCCTGCCGCCTTGGTCCAACCTAGTCTTAAACCTGATCTTAAACACATCAGCCACAGACTTACTACAACCTCCTTGATCTCCTCCAGCCTTTCATTCTCACTACCATTAGAAAGCTCTTTCTTGTATCTAACCTAAATCTCCCTTGACGATCACAGAATCACAGAATGGTTGGGGTTGGAAGGGACCTCAGGAGATCATCTAGTCCAACCCACCTGCTAAAGCAGGTTCACCTGGAGCAGATCGCACAGGAATGTGTCCAGGTGGGTTTTGAATGTCACCAAGGGAGGAGACTCCACAACCTCTCTGGGCAGCCTGTTCCAGTGCTCTGTAAACCTCAAAGTAAAGAAGCTTCTCCTCATATTCAGATGAAAACTACTATGTTTCAATCTGTGATACCTACATCTAAGAGTCTAGTAAGTTCACCTAAACTCATCATATCCTTCCACAGACCAGGATCCAGGTGGATCCAGGAGGCAAGGGAAATGTTCCACCGCAGAAGTGTACAGGATCAAGATAGTATTTTGGCTTGGTGACGGGTGGGAGGTGGTTCAACTGGAGTGTGATGAGAAACAGGAGTAACATAAAACAAGTGGATCCCAAAAGAGAAGAATACAATCTGAAATTTAACAGATGCAAATAACGAGATCCAGTACTTAATGTAGTAAATGCAACAGTCAAGACAAAGAACCATACAAGCAGCAAGGTAAGACTAAGACATACTATGAGGTCCACAGTGGAACTAAAAATCAGCAATAGCAGAAGCAGGCCTGCTTCAACACAAGCAGAAAAGAAGAAACTAAGATATTTTGGACTTACTATTGTTTTCTGCTTTATTGCTCTCTTCCTTTTATGCTAATCTGTCCCACTTTTCTTCCAAAAGTGAGAACAACAGCTTGCAGGAGGGGGAGAGAGGGAAGAATCCTTCCTCACCTCCCCAGCACTGAGGCACACCTCCCTCAGCTCCCCTAAACTTGTCTGTAATGTCCTCACACATAGCAAGAGTTCCAATTTCATCTTAAAAAAAGTGGTCACTCATCCCCCAGATCAGAGACCATCATGTTGAAAAGAAAGTGTCAAAAAAAAAAAAAAAGTATTTTGGGAGATGTGAGATGTACATAAATACATAAAAAAATAATTACTAACATATATGACACTTCTATTTAAAAAAATCTCTTATGTGTTTTCCAGATACGAAATCAAATGTCAAAAACAAGATACAAAATATTAATCTCTGACAGGGAGAATTTTAAATTATAAGACATTTTCTCAGAGTGAGAATAATCTACATATGCTGCGATAATATCTCAAATGCTACGTAGTTTATTCTAAATGCATCAGCAGCATTCAGACTGCTATCTTTCCCTTAGAGCACAGAATGGACAGTATTTTGTCTATGTAAAACTCAATTACTCCTTAAATGTGTTAAAAGAGCTCAAATTAAAAAAAACCCAAACAAACTATATTTCACGTTTCACAATTTGTGAAACATTTTTCAAATACATTGAAATATGTTCCCCTTCTCTCTAGTCTGTGGAATACATGATAAAATGCGTAAGTGAAAAGAAAGGGGGCAAAAATCTATTAAAGTTATTTAGGTTGGAACACAAATATGAAACAATATCAAATCTGATGAGGCTATGCATGTAATTTCTCAAGTATGGAATATCAGGACATGCACAAAACTCCATAAATAAGACACATCACCAGTCAGAGTACCAGCGGTGCATCCCCTGCTGCAGCTTCTCCCCCTGTGCCGGTGGCCAGGGGCCAGTGTGAGGGCTGGGATGGCAAGTGGTGGTGCCTCCTGCACCCTTCCCAGCACAGCCCTAATGGCTGGAGCTGATTGTCTTTCAGCTCCCCTGGAGCCTGAGAAGCCACCACAGGATTAAATCGATGAACTTGTTCTCCAGGAGTGATAAATGAGGCCCAGGACTTTTACAAACCTCACTCAGAACTTAGGATCTCAGACCAGGCTCTATGTTGCAAAGTAGATCTGCTACATATAGAAAAGGGCAAAATTTGCTACTGACTATGTGATACTACAACATTATTAGAAAGGAACTGTAGCTAAATAGAGAAGTTCAGCAAATGTTAGTATTTCAAATAAAACTCTTAATTTTAGGACCTAATAACAGTCAGTAGTTTCTTCTGACTAGAATATGCTATTTTTTATGAAATTACAAACAAATTATGTGTAAATATATGTACAAATACATATACTTATTATACTTACAATTTTTTATATATCACACATACTGTAATAACTATTCTTACTATCAATAGCTTCTATTGTCCATTCAAAACATTCAAAAACACTTTCACAGAATGGAGTTTATTTGGCTGGTAATGAAACAATTAGAAATACCTTGTATTTTCATCATTCCTGAAAATTTACAGGGTACTTCTCTCAAGCATATTCAGACAGAGAGGGAACCAATGTTTGGAATTTTGATCATTCCATCACACTGCTCAGAACTGAGGAGCAAGCAGCCACTATCTTCACTGAAGCTACAGGTCCATTCCTTTCCTTGAAGTAATTTTTTAATTTAAATGAAGATAGACAGTAATTTCATATCTTGTTATTGTTACTATCTTGATCTGCACTTTTAATAGAACAAACAAATTTTGACATCACCAAAATGTGAATGTTCTTTGCACGTCAAAATTTTCTCTACACCACACGTTATTCCACACAATTGTCCACTATTGCCTCCACAAGTCTTATGGAAAGCATCAGTTTCATGTTTTCACTTCATGATCTTTTCACTTGTGCATCCAGCCAATACCTACTGACAACATATGGATGCAACACAACTGCTACCACAGTTCCACAGGCAACAGCACCATGGTGCATTTCTCCACTACCAATGTACGCTGATGTAAACTACACTTGGGCAGCCACAGTTTTTTGTGTTATCACCACAAAGAAACCCAGGAGTATCCAGGACATTTTATTTTCTAGTGGACAAAGAGAGAACACAAGCCTCTGGGTCTTTCAGTTGAGTACCCATTGTAACTACCAAATGCTTGGCTCCACAATGCAAAGGTCTTCATAGATGCAAACATCTTCATAGCTTTATGTTCTACTAAAACAATCAAGCTAGAATTTCCCATGCTTGTTCTATGAATGTAAAACTACTGAAAAAAAATGTGTCAGCATTTTAGAAACTGAATTTTATTTCAGAGTAAAAAGAAATGGTGTTGTTTAACATTTAGTGAGAAGAAAGTTATTTCGAAAACTGCTGAATATTTAAATCTGACATTTTATATCTGCTTAGTCTATACTAATGCATATGTTTCATAAATAAGAAGAAATATCATTATGAAAAGCCTCAATTTGAAAAATTTTCTCAGAGGACAAAATGAATGCTAAATTTCTCATCTTAAACATGGGTGTTGAACTCATACCTGTTACGTATTTCAGTGTAGTGACCTTAAATGGAGCTAAATCAATTATTTCTCTCATTCCAAGTTTTTAAATAAGACTACTTCCCATTCTTAGATTCGTGTTATAAATTTCAGCAAAATCTACAATAGCAAAATAAGCATTCAAGTCTCAAAGCCTAAGGTACAGAGAAGACTAGACCACAGACTAGCAGCACAAGAATATGTCGCTACTGCACAGTTTACTACAGCAGTTCTCTCTAAATGGCTTAACAGCGCAATATGTGCTCCAGTACACATTATCTTCTCTCTGCTTTTCCCCACGTCTTAAAATGGAAGAGCCTGCCACTTGCAGATGGTGTCTCCCTCTGCTTCTGCTGCCTGGGAGGCCCTGAACCAAATTTTCTTGCCCTTTTTCTGTCCTGGGCTCCTGACCTTGCCTCATCTCTTCCACTCGCTGTCCTCTGGCTCTGCTCTCAGCAGCTCCCTGGCAAGGTGTCCCAGAGCACACCCCCACAAAGAAGGATCCCCCTACTGAAATTAAGCTTGCTGAAATAGGACAGATAGTTCATTGAGTTTTCTCCCAGGGAACTGAGTTAGTTTAATGAGAACGATTGGTAACTTCTACTTCTTAATTGCAAGAGTATTAGGATTAAAATCTGTCTAAAAAGCGATTTTATGTGAAAATCCCCTATTGACATAATACTACATTCTGGAAATCATCGATTCAGAAATAAAGAAATAAAAAGGAACAATGTAATTTCAACCCTGTCTTCCTGAGAATATTTGTGTTTTGTTTTGCCTTTTTTTAAAAAAGCAAATCATATTTGTATGACCCTCAAATATTTAATATCTTGAAATTAAGACTATGGTAATGGCATGCAGTAGTAATACCAGTGTACTAACAGCGTTTAGACAGTGGTGCACGATCAGTATGCTCTTTCTTTTCATGGACCACGTTGCCTCACCACCTATTCATGTTCTGGAAACTACTTCCACAAGCTGGAAAAAAATGCTTTCGGCTTTTTCCAAAACAGGATGTTTATTCAGATTGTTACCACATCTTGCTATCATATTAGTAACATGTTTTAAATTAGCTCTGTTGTGTAAATGTAAATAAAGAAGCAGAAATATCTTTTTTTTTTTTTTTTTAAAGAAAAGAAGCCTCTAAACTACAAATCATCACACTCCCCTCATCTACATGTCTACATAAATGGGAGAGCACTTTATAAAAGGTGAGGTAATGTGAGGTGACCATTGTGGATGGCCATGCAGATATCCACATCATCTCAGTATATCTCCATTTTTTTTTTAATGTTTCAGTGTGCTACATTGATGTCTGCTATTGTTTGGGACAGAAATAAGTGTTTTTAAATTAGTTTTAAACAGTAAGATCCTGATAGCAGCAGTAAAAATGAGAAGGGAGTATTCTTCTAGTCACTTGAGGTACTTAAAGGTATAAACCCAGTATAATAAAGATTAGAATCAAGGTTCATTACTCAACACACTTTTTTGGTAATTAAATATAAAAACGGTTCTGTGCTAATAAAAGTCAAAATTCCCATTCGTAGGTAAATAGCTAGAGATAAAAACTGCCTTATCCCTTTCCATGTTTGAACAAGAGGATCAAAGACCACAGCCTGACTACAGAGAGACTACAGACAGACTGCCGGCTGTCTTGGTGGGCATACAGCACCTCTAACCAAAGAAAACCCTTGCACTGCAGCTCTGAAGATTAAAAGTTGCTGTCTACTACAGATGCGAGGGTTTTGACTCAAATTGACCAGCCACAGATTAGTGAATGAGTAACTTAACTGCATTTTGAACCTTGGCTCCTCAGCCCCTCACACACTACCCAGTCAAACGGTTCCACGAGGGTATCTTCTAGAAGAAGTGTCACTTTGGTGTTGAACCTCACAGATCCATTAGAGGGTCCCCGCTGCATCCCCCTGCTCGCCTGGGCCAGCCCCACACACTCTCCTCCCGCCGATTCCCTTCACAGTCACGTTGAATCCTCTTTTCCTTATCAAGCTGATACAGCCCTGCCCCACACGCTCCTCACCGCGACAAGACAACGAGAACCGGGGTCAGGATCCAGCTGCTCATTGTTTCACTTCGCAAAACCCTGCCATAGGCACAGATTAACACCAAGAACTGGATGGCGGCAGCCCAGGGAACAGGGCATTCACTTGAGTGTGGGGCGATGGCAAGAGCTGCTGCTCGATGTCCGTCACGGCTACGTAGACGGTTCTGTGCAGCTTTTGTTTCCAAGGGCCTCAGTCCCACTAAGCTGTCCCCTCAAACACGGAAAATATTTACAGCTGGGAAAAAGCAAGCAGACAGCATTTTCTTAAAACAGGCTGCTAGAGCCTTCAATTTAGAGCTGCTTATGCACAGCAGCTACTCTTTCCGTGGTTTGTATCCCTGTTCACATTAGACTTGACATTTGTGCAAATCCACTCTCCTGTTAAAAACAGCAATCTCAAGCTAGGAGTTTCACACCTAAAAACACATTCCTGTCTACTTGTAGGTACCCGCCTACTACTGAATTTTCTGTGATGCAGCAAGGCACAAAGTTTGAACCTTCTGGGTGAAACTACCGATTAAATCGTGTTGCCTTCCTTCTAGAGTTGAGTTCTCACCAATTGTAGGTAGAAAGCAGGATTGTACAAAACTATTCATGTGTCTGTCAAAACCACAAGATTATTTTAAATCTCAGACAGAATCTAGAAACATGTAGCTGATCACTTTTTACTGTAAAACAAGAGAACGAGCTCTTATTTGAGAATTACACTTTCTAGACTTGAAAATATACTCTTGTGCAGTTTGTTTTCTTAGCATTATCCACTATTATGGAAACATCGACAGAAAGTGGAAAAAGTCAAAGGAAAGGGAAGGCAACAACCTCCATGCCCAATTATGCAAACAGATACAAACTATGCATGCAGCTGAGAGCAGAATTTTGCCAATTTGGCAAAATTACAGGAACAGATCATTAGAAGTATCTGAAAAGATCATCTATCACTCTAAATATAACAAAAGGAACTAAATAGATATCTATAAATACTTAATAATGATATAAGGAATGCTTAATTTGAAGTTGAAATGGGAATTAAATGTCTGGACAAGTTTTAATATCTGAGACTCACTCTTTCTTGTTAGAAACAACGTTCTTAAGAATTCTGGTGGCTGCATGCAGATTCATCAACAGTAACAATAACACAATGGGGTACATTATTTCCTAAGGGCTTTTGATCACTCTGTAATTCATGAGTATTGGCCAACTACTAGATCAGAAAAATTAAGAATTTATTAGTCACTGAGCTATTTTAAGTCTGCCATTGGAATTTAAGTATTCTGCAGTCCTGATATGGACCTTGCACTACCAAATCTCCCGACAGTGCTGTAGCACTGCTGATGAAGTCAACAGCTGCTATTCCTATTGCAACTGCAAACAGCACTTAAATTGGTTTTGTTCAAGGTATCCAACCCACTACTACTCTGAGATGTATATTGTTAATATACTTCAAGACAGAAACTTGAAAGATCTAAAAAGTATTTGACATCTGGCACGGTGACTCAATTAATTCCTGTGCTGAATTAATTAGCTTGCTCTGTCTCCTGAGCCAAGAGCAGTGAGACTGTATTCAGCAACACAGCACTGCTTGAAATAAGCAGCACTTCAACAGGATATTACATGTACAGGCTGTACACAGTGCAGAGTACAGGGTTAGTAAGTAAGCTGTAACTGTTATAGCCAAGTAATGAATCCTTTGTGGCAATGTCACGTTGCTAACACTAAACAGTAAAGCTAGGTAAGATACTTGTATTCAGCCACAAACGTATTTTCCAATAAGAGACACCAGCTGCAAAAATTGTGAGATTTATTTACCTGAGGTTCCTGATTTTTTCTTTCCTTTCCTCTCTATACCAAAAATTCACATTAAAGCTTTTTTTAAAAATAACATTTTATGTTAATAGTAGTCCAATGTTTGAAGTTCTCATCTAGAAATGCACCAAACCTGCTGTCAACTGCTGATGTGCAAGTTTGCTTGGATTCTAGGGAGGTGAGGCTTTACCCAAATGAGCTTTTGAAAACAGATATAAATAACTTAAATAAACAAATGTAACTCCCCTTATGAACAACAGAGAGCTTGTATGCTAGTGAGAAAAGTAACCAAATGTGTCAAGAAAACAGAAAAATTATAAATAAACCAGAATTGTTTCAAGAAAAAAAACCAGAAAAGAATGCAGAAGCTGTCACTGGGTTTGTGTTGCTTAAACAGTAAATTAAAGTTCTATCAAGAGGTTTACATTTCTTCACACAGCATTTTGAAGTAACAAATGTGGGATTACAGGAAACATCTGATATTCAGAAAAAACGAATACTTAGAATCACAGAATAATTCAGGTTGGAAGGGACCTCTGGAGGTCATCCAGTCCAAACTCCTGCGCAAAGCAAGGCAAACTTCAAAGTCCGATCCAACTTCGAAGTTAACTCAGATGGCTAAAGATCATATCTAGTTCAGTTTTGACTACTGCAAAGGATGGAGTTGCTCGGGGGACAAAACAATATTGCTGAGGACTACAACTCTGTTTACAGGAACCTTTTCATATTTCCAAATGTATTTATATTAGTAGGCAAAACAAAAGTAAAATCCTACAAGTGTTAGCAAAAATACCTTTTTTTTTTAAAAAAAAAAAAAAAAAGACAAGAATAAAAGGAGTTATCTTTCCAGTTTAGTGAGAAAAAAAAGTCCTTCTGAAGATTTTTATCCCACATCTCTCTGACCTAAGTTGAGGAAGTTGTTCCATCCCATTATAATTACCAACCTAAAAAGTCAGCTCTGCTCATGCTTAATTACAAATTCATTAAAACCACAATGTCTTAGCTAGATGTTTTTGTTACAGCTAAAGAGGTATTTGCTCAAATTTACAAAGTAATAACAGATCTTAATATATGCCTGTCTTACTAAAGAAACAAGCTCCTGCTACAGGGATTGTGGTTGCTCTACATCTCCTTCAGAAAACAAAAATGAAACAATATGATCAACTGCTGAGACATTGCAAATTCATCCTAAGAATATCTGATAACTTTTGCAGTGAAGGTTCTATCAACATTATCTCTTATACTCTATCTTCAAGTCTTATATACCTGAGGAAGCAGAGCAAGTAGACAGGGCAACAAAGCTAGCATCTTTTTGCAAGTATTGGGTGGACTGACTTTGAGCTACATCACAAATAGGGTTTCTATTGCATGAAAGTTGACCAAAGTGGTAATAGTGGAATCTTAGAAAATGAGTTGTTGCAAATGACATTTTATGAAAAACATTTTGAGAATGCTGACCAGACCATGAATCAAACAGATGAAGAAATAAAAATGAAGTTAAATAGATGGAGAAAATTGAGAGAGGTATTAAAATTGTCCAGTTTCCCCTTTCCAACAATAAGATGCTTTTAGTGTTCAATACTTTTGTAAACACATCCTTTATTCAGGTGCCTGGATGGGAAATCTGATCTGTGTTGGGAATACTGAACTCTAGGAAACTCAGGCAAAGTTTCCCTGCCTCCTTCTCTAACACCTTGTTAGCACTTTTTGATTAATAAATTATGCTAAAGTGTCTATGAAATATCAAGATCTTAAATACTTACTATACACTCACAACAGCATAACACTTCACTACAATTTTAACATGGATATCTACAGAAAGTAACATGCATACTATCCAGCAGTCTTTAGAAACAGAACTCCAGCATACAGACATAGGTTCTTCAGGGAGGAGTTAGAGACTTTCAGTCTCCCCTTTTCCCTCATGTCCACATAAACGCCCCTCTCACACTCCCCCAGATGGTACTTTAGCAACTAAGTGCTCCCCATCTGCTCCAGGTCCTCCAAGGGCAGGACAATACCCCCAACACTGGGAAGCTCAGCTTCTCCATTCACAGCAGAGCAGTATCTACCCCAATGCATGTAACATTACATTTCTATGAAACAGTTCTACAGGTCTTTATGCTAATACATTCATGCTAATACAAGTCTGAAATAGCAAACAGTGACCCAGCTGAACATAATGGTTTTGCAGCAGCATCCCACAGGGCTCAGCATGTTCCAAGATTGTCTAAAACCCTTCTTCAAGAGATGTTTGTTGTGTTATTTTTAATGCAGAGTCACCTTTTCAGATATTCTCAGAAAATTAATCTGAACTATATACAAATAATACTGAAGCTCAGACTTAAAACTAATACAAACAAAAATGAAAAAAAGACCTAGAGAGGACAAGATTTTCAGCACACTGAACTGTTATCAACAAAATATTACTTATAAACAATATGGCCCACATACTTCCTGCAATCAGAAGAAAACACAAGGCTAATTAAGAATATATTATAAGTGCCTTTTGATATATTTCAAAATAATTTTAATCTAACGGAAGATCGTGCTACATTCAGTAACATTAACGCAAATTTAATGAATTTTATCATAAAATAATGTAGCTATTTATTTTCTATATCATCTATTAGTATAAATTAAATACTGTGCAGTTAATGCTATAAGAAATTTTAAAAGCCACCAAAAAATCAGATATTACTACCGAAATGCAACAGCTTGGTTAGGCAAACAAGGAGGTGACATTTCCGTTCCTCTGTAAAATAACAAGTTTAATACTATTAACCTGTGCTCCAAATAACTTTCTGTGGACAGTTGCCACAGATGAACCAATTGGAAAAGAGCCAAACGCCACTGTCCGTGGAAGCTCACAATGCCTGTTTTCAAAACGCTCCGGCTGAGCAGTAATTCAGGCTATTCCCTGCAGAACGACACACAATATCACGAAGCGAAGCGCCTCGGAGCATCTACATACCAAGGTGTTATTATTCAGATCCATCTTCCCAGCAAAAGGCCCCCATGTTGTTCCAACCGGAAGCTGCTGCCGGCTCTGGATCTTGCGCTCCCCGTCCTTCTGGACCAGCTCCAGCTCCCCTGCAAACAAAGCAAACACGCCGCGTTGAGAGCACTTTCACTTGAGCCTTGGCAACAACCACCTCTGCCTCTGTGTCGGCTTTGTACGCACAATGTTCTGAGGACCCATACAACGAGAAGTAATTATGCTTGTCTGAAAAACAACTGATCTTGTCATGCTGCAAAAAAAAAAACCCAACAAACCAACTTTTTCCCTTATAATTATATTCTAGTGTGGTTTAGAAAGTCCTGTTCCTTTCTTGCATCTTTTCACACACATTGGAGTTTGAAGGCATTTTTATTCAGAAGAGTAGTTTCAGAGAAGTTCTTAAGACATGCCGAGGAGGGGGAGATGATAGCTGAAAGGAGAGAATGCAGTAGCATCCACACACCATGCATTAACTCCCTTGAAGAATTTTGCTGTCACAAGTGCACATTCTGAAGCATAGATCTACTAAAATTTTAGACATATCATATAGCGATATAAATCCACAATAACTCTACTCATTTTGAAGGAATTACTAAGAACATTTACCACAATTAAAAAAGGGAGTTTGAACCAAGTGAGGTTTTACAGGCAGTAACATTTCAGAATTAGACCCAAAATTATTTACACTATTAGCTTAAGGTTTTAACACCAAATATGTGAAGGCAACGGAGAGAGTATAATTTTGTTTTAGTGTGTACTAATTCTTCATTTTTTCAAAAGTAAATTTTATTTTTGAAAGTAAGGACTTCACAATTCACACTTAAAAGGTCACTTTAACTTTTCTGAGTTTTTCCAATGAACAGAGAAGAAACAATACACAATTGATCATTACTGTAGAAGGAAAAATAAAATTCATCAACAACCTTTCTCCCCAACATTTTTTTCACTTCATTTTGGGATGAAAAATATAGTCTGGACATCTCTTCTTTGAAAGCTATCTCTTCAATAAGCTTATTTTTCTATGAATAAACATTTCAGTTAAAAATACAGCAAAAGCTGTGTTTATGTGCACAATATCTAACATTCTTTTCTAAAACAATTCAAATAAACTATGGTTTTAAACTTTGAGAAGGATAAAATATAATAAGGAATGAGGGCTGATACGTTCTTTTCCTGTCAAACATTTAACTGAATGCTTACATGCTGTTGGATTTCTAAGCTTTGTCCTTCCTGCAGGTAGATGGAAAATCTGTTATTGTTCTCAGGAACAGCAGAGCTCACCCCAACCTCGCTGTGGCCGGGATTTTTCCTGACCTGTTTTCCCTGCCTGTGAAAGCCCCTTTGTCCCTTTCTGCACCAGCCAGGTGCAACAGTAGCTCTTGCCTTTTCCAGCACCACGTCCCTTCTCAACAACGCTACCCCCAATCAGGACAGTGCTTTTCCACAAACAGGATAAAGTCCAACTGTGCAAGAAGTCAACCCATCTCAGATTTAGAACTGCAAGTTGTTGTGAAACGAACCTTGGGCTGGAGGAAATGAGTAATTCCTCCTGGCTTGCAGGGAGTCTCCACAGACTTCCCCAGGCTGACCATTCCCATGGATGCCTGGATTTATGGTACAGCCAGGCTGCAGGGGTTGTCCTTGTCCACAGGGGTTAATCTCAACCATTTTCCAAAGAGAAGACTTGGCTCCAGCTTCCATTTTCAAGCACAGAGATCTAAATTTCACCTCTGAGTGTTGCAGATTACAAAACCACCCTACGTAAAATTGTGCATCAGATCCTTCCTGCAAACTGGAACAAATCTAGGAAATAGAGCTGTATCAGTTTACAAAAGCTACTATGTATGCGGGCGAGTCCTCATCGTGACAGTGCTATGACATTTCTAAAGGCAATATGTGAGCAGGAAAGCTTACAGATTAATTATATCTAATTTATACATGTTGTATCTATGCATCCAAACAGAAAAAGAAAAAACAACAACAAAACACAAAACAAAACTGAAATAGATGTATTTTTTCCCTCTCACAGTCGCATTGTTACAAAATGTGTTAACTTTAAAAAATGTCTTTATATGTTAATTATGGAAGAGAGAAATCTTTCTGGTGTTGCAAGGTAACACGCTGATCACTTAGGCATACTGCAGCATTTTCTCTCTACATAGAGATGAAAACTGTAGCATTTGCTTGGTTTTATACAGTAAAAAACAGCCATGTCTATGGACATGTCACATTTAACTGATATCAGAGGAATCATGAGAATCTTTGAAAACCCTTTTAAAAAATAATTCAGCCTCCCTTTCTGCCACTGACATTTTTCATTTGAAAAGGGTTCAGACACAGTCAAACAGTGACTCCTTATCTGTACCTGTGGATTTACAAGCAGGCCTGTCTTTTAATGGATTAAGAACGACAAACTTAGGGCAGATCATCCAGCGATATCCAAAACCTACCTAAGTTTTAAGGTACACATTATTACACCTTATATTCTAAATTAAATTAATAACATGAATCTTATACCTTGTAAGTAGTTCAGGTTTGAGGCAAACATAAAAACAAGCAATTATTTTCCAGAACTGTATTTTTTGCCTCCAGTCTATAATTAAGTTAATATGGATTCTTTCTCTCTTTCGTTCTCTTTTGTTACAGTCCCAAGCTGTGCATTTCAATACGTATGAATACACTGAAATGTGCTGTGGATGGGGTAACATGATGCTGAATTGTACTGAAGCTGCTGTAATCTCCCCCCCACTCAGAACACCATGACAGAGTAGCAGATTGCACACAGCGTTACAAAACATTTTGCTGCATAACCTTCCTGTTTCCCCTGATCATAGTTCTCCAAAAAAGATAACATTTCTCTCTCGTCACCATGACCAGCAGCCATTTTACCACTATGGGTGAATGTTAGAGTTGGGAAGGATAATCTGCTCATACGTCTTTACAAACACAGATACTTTGGCCACGCTTGTGCAAGGTGCAGCACATTACAATTTGATTCTTGACAAAGATGGTTTTTTTTCACTGAAAATATTTGTTTAGGGGAAAAAACTAACACTAAGAGAGCTGTAAGTTTAGAACAAACAAAACCAAACAAAAAATCCAAAACAAAACAAAAAACCAAACCAAAACAAAACAAACCCCAACAACTAACCACTGCACATCAGGGTCTATAAGCATCTGCTGAGATCATTTTGTTTTCCTACCAGAGCCTGCATCTTTTGTGAAATCCCTGTATACGTTCCTTTGTCTGCCCCAAGCATGAAGGCCAGGGGCTGGTACAAGGGTTTTTAGAAGAAAGAGTACAAATGTCACTATTAAAAATCCTCACCCCAGAGTAAGGAGCCGGCAACCTTCCTGCTTTCATGTACAACATTTTGCTCCTCTGAAATTTCCTATTTGGTGAACAGTATTGAAACTGCGGCAATGGGCAGGCCCAGGCTCCTGCTGAGGAGAGCGGGGATGTCCTCTGCCCACGGCTGGCGTCCCACCAGAACACTGGCTTATGCAGGGCCATACCTGTGGGCCCGAGCAACTTGTGACCTCAAGAGACTTTGCTGGAACAAAAGAGAACCTCACCCCATGACTCTTAATGGAAAAAGTTTGAGAAATACTTCAGCAAGACAAGATTATCCCCTTCAGCCTCAGGAGAAGCTCAGATGTAAGTCAGAAGTGCTTCCTGCAGCTACTGTCCCCTGCACAACTGCTCAGCATCTTCACAGATTACATCAGGAAAAGGAAGAGGAGTGGAGATTTTATTGCCATATCACCACTTGCAGTGGGAAGTGTAAAGACGCAGCTGGTACTGACTCTTCATGGGTGGCTGTCCATGGAGATCCCAGCAAGCAGGGGGAAAAGGAAAGAAAGGATGAAAAACTGCTGCACTTTCCTTTAATCTGTGCGCCAGCCCAAAGGAAACAGAAAATTCTGTGAGAAGCACTGTTGTGAGTTTCTAGTGATCAGTAATCGCAACAGACCAGCTCAGTACTGAACACTGAACACAACGTTCCTTCATGTAACAGCAGATTATAATATATAGAATTCATACATGCTCCTGGGATGAGTTTTGTTAAATACTTCATCATTCCTATGGCAAAGTTAAGACGCAGTTGTATTTTGCTGTTTTCATCGTAGACACATCAACCATCTGACTGAAAAGCAAAAATTGTGACAGAAACAGCGCTCAGAAGCATAAGTAGAGAGAAGTGATGCCCTGCTTTTAGGTTTTGTGAGTTAGGTAAAAAAAATTACTTAAGAGACATTCCATTTACTGATATTTCCTGCCCTTTTCCTTGCTACAGAAGAATTTTTTTTTTTCAGCTTGTCCTTGAGGAACACACTTATTTCCAGCTTGCCGAGTAAGTTTATACAAAATATTTGAGACACATACTATGGGCTAATCAATTTTGGTAAAAGATAATGCTGTTAGTGCTGTGGGCTGTTTCTCTTATCTTGTTGATGTAGCATACTTTTAAAGTCTGTGATTACTCAAAGACTTATGATAGCTGCACTGTAAAAGAAGCCCCAAGTCATGACTCACTAGTACAATTACAAAACATCCCATGGCTTTTAAGATACTAGGCCACCTTGGTGGATACCAAACCAGAAGGAAATGACTCAATTTAGGATTCTTCTTTTACACGTGCATATACGTATTGTTTTAGGGATGCCAGACAGGGCTTGCATAAAACAGAAGGTAGAGAGGTCTGTTTAGCTTTGTCTTCTTTCACAGCAAAGTCAGAATAATTAAAAAAAACCCCTCCACAAAACACGTAGTCTACACAGGAATCCAACAACAGTTTTTGGCCTTTAACAGGATTTCACCACAGTTCCAACACCAGAAGAATTTAACTATAAACAGTATTTCTGAACAAAATAATACTGGCTTTCGCTCTGTTCTGGAATATGAAACAAAGGAGTGTATATCTGAAGGTGAATGATGAACAGTGTTTTGGGGGAGAAAAAGTGAACTACTTTGTTCAGAAATAACTATATCCAGATTTATAATGTTTAACATTTTTAAGCAGGTCACTGATAGCTTTAGCAGTAGTTTGTTGTTTTTCTTTGTGTGTTTGTTTTTTAATCAGGAATACCTTTCTGAGTGGAGTCATTTAAAAAGAATTAGTAAGGTCTTTCTCTGCTATAATTAGAGACTGGTTATTTGACACCATGGAGTTCTACCAATTTCTGCTGGCAAATGGCATCTTCTTTGCACATTTCCAGCGCACAGCCACCTGGCTCTCTAATGAATATTTTAGCATGGTAGAGAAATCATTGTGGTTTCAAATAAGGACTGCTCTGAAGTCAGAGTGAGCAAGTTAAAAACACTCTCAGAAGTTCTTAAGTTCAGAACCCAAGATACACCTTCTGTCCTGTATACACAGGAAGAATCTGCAATTAATATTTGACTGCTGATTACCTTCATTATAACAAACTAATATGTGTACATTTGCACACAGCAGTTCATTGATAGCAGAGAACTATCCCATTTCCACTTCTGTGATTCTTAACACAGTAGCTCCAATATTAAATGCTCATACGCTTGCTTGGCAGACATAAACTGCATTATTGAGATACCTCCTCTAAATTCTCTTCTCTCAATTTTCAAGTCTCTGAGACATAACACACACTAAACTACAGTTTTGAACATAAACTTGAAATACGACATTCTCTATTCAAGTACTCCAGTCAAACCCTGATAAATCAGGCTGGCCATGCAGTGATCTTATCCTTTCTGACTCTTTAATAAATCGAACCTTGTAAGTTCACGCTGTTGGAAGTTGTCACTAAATGAAATTGTGACCTTATCCGATGCGTGAACTTATCCTGCTGACAACTACATTTATTGTGCGGATAAGAAAGGGGGAAGAAAAAAAAGGACTTTTGATAATTGTGATCTTAGCCATATGCAACTCTAACAGATGAGATCTTTTTGAAGTTGCATTAATGATTTGCCTATGATGAGCCTCTACTCAGGGAAAAAATAAATGTTCTTCATAGGTAAGTGGTAGGGGAACTGGTAAGCGGCATGTAAAGTGCACAAAGAGGTACTGGCCAACAGCAGTGAATGAGAAGCTATTAGCCTAACATATAGCTTTGAATTAGCTTGTAATTGGACTGGAAACAATAACATAATGGAGGTGGCAAAACAGAAATATTCCCTTTCCACAGGACTCATTCAATAGCCCAAAACTCTAAAACAAGTAACTGAGAGTCTGAACACTAACCCCAAATGCACCATGCCGTATCACTTCATGATGAATGAATGAATACTGCATCCCCTACAGCATGGCCTGGACACTGGCCACTGCTGGTGTGGAAGAACATTGGGTAATGAGCAATTCGCACAGCTCTAATTTGAAGATGACCAACCATCTCATATTACCATGTTTATCTGGCAGGGATTTCATACTCTGCGTTATCTACTTCTCTCCACAACGAGTGGCACTGTACCCATTCTGCAGTGTGCTGGTTCTGGAGTGAGATCTCTGGGGATCAGGGTACAACCTCTTGCAAGTCTGCTGCAGGGTACAAGAACTGTAGTCATCTTACTAGAAAGACGCACATAGAGATGAGAAAGTTCACACTGGTGTCCAAACAGTAACGGACTAAACTACAATCAGTCTTCGAAAGAAATTTTATAATTTGCTTTGCAACAAAAATTGCATTCACAGGGGTCTGGCAAACAGGTTATTTAGGTTGTCCAGAAGCAAAGGCAAAATTTAATTTTGCTGCCCCAAAGATGAGAAAAAAGGGTCAGGCCACTGTTAGGATGTGAAGTATGGAAGGAGGAACAAACTCAGGGCTGAAAGCTGAGAAAATAGCTCTGTGAAATCACTCTGGAGGAGGAGTTGTTATTCTGCTACCACTGAGGGAGTGGAGGGTTTCTGAATGGAGCAGCCTTCTTCGTTTCTCTGAAGTTACTGCCACCCTCCAGCAACTCTTCCCTCTAACCCTGATCTTCCCTGGTCTCATCTCTCCTAAGGAGTAAAGTCAACCAGATCTTTTAGCACAACAGCCATGAAGGGAGTAGACACAAGCATAACCCACAGGTACTAACTGCTCTAAGCTATTGCTCTCCTTTGCCTGCGCTTTGAAGCAAGTCTAGGCAGCAAACACAATGCAGGAGAAGCTGCCACATGACGCTTCATTCCTAACTGAGCTGCCTAATGTTGCCCACCTTGCCAATGCTCCCAGAGGACAGCTCTGCACTTTAGGTAAAGATGAAAAATGAAAAGGCTTCTCCATTTTCTACAACAAAAATCTTACTGCAGCCCACCTTTTTTTAGGGCTCCAAAAGTCTGCTTCTGACTTTCTTTATCTCTCCTATCTGCTGCTAGTACTGCAAATGGCAGAGAGTGCAGGTCACATCCGTATCTGCAACAGTGCTGTCCTACCATGAACAATAAAGGGAAGGAAAGAATATTCTGAAGAGGATAGTGAAAGAGTAGGCAAAAAGATTTTCAGAAAAAAAATTTTAAAAAGACCATGGAAGGATAGGGGGGAAAAAAGAGGGGGAAGGGGGCTAAGACACAGGATGCTTAGGGAAAGAACCATTTGAAGACTCGAGTTGGGTCTCATCAGGAGACAAAGACACAGCCCAGAAAATAGGAACAGAAGATATTCAAGAAAAGAAGGGATGCAGAAACCTTGACAGAGTGAGAGAAGACTTACATATTTCCAAGCCTGAAACATGAGGACGGAAGTACATGCATTCACATATAGAAACAGAACGTAAACACTGTTATCCATTTTAGCCAAAGCATATGTGTCATTACAATGCCTAATCTATAAGCTAACCACCAATATAAAGTATACTTATTCTAATACCTCCTTGACCAGCTGAATTGTGGCTAAACTGCACACTTAGAGCACGCCTCTGCTGCACCCAGGGATGTGATTTCCCCTGACATCTGGTCAAACCCATTCTCTGCCTCCAAGCATCCAGATCATGTAGGCTACAAAACTTCACTGAGTTAAAGTTTAATTACTGGTTATTTAGTTTACACTAGGCTCTGGCCACCACCACATTGAGAGTACTCAGCCTGGTTGATATGACCTCAGGTACAGGTACATAAGCTGCTCCAGACACCCAACTGCAATGCAGAGCTAAATCCAGGCATGTGAAGGGGCACTATGTCTTGCAACATAAGCAGTTTTCAGAGACCATAATTTCAAAAGAAGTGTATGCATTGACACTCTGAAAATTCAAATTTGTGCTGAATTTCTAAAGTCTTCATTTGCTTTTATAAAATGAATGCAAAGGGGAAAAAAAATACATTCCTGTATCACCTTGCACTCATGCAATCTACAGAATTTAGTAGGAACACAAGATATCATCCCAGGTTAGAAAAGCACAGACCTACAGTGGTGAACGTATCTGCATCAATTTGAAATGACAATGCAACTTCTAAATTTTGGAGGGGTTGGGAGGGCGACTAATTAAATAATTTTTTAAAATCACATATATTGAATAACTACTAAAGATGTAGATCATGGACAATCACATAATAATTGTCCATATGGCATACCATCAAAATAATTTTTAAGGCTTAAGCTGAACTATTCCAAAAAGCCCTGTTTTTTATTGGAAGTCAGCAAGAAATTAACTCTACTGCTAGAGTTTGATTAACTTTTTAGTAGAACAGACTTATACAGCTGTATAGACTTTTCCTTAATTTGGACTGCTTCATTAAACTTACAGAAACATGCTCAAAGGAAAAAAGAGACAGATGCAGAAAGAAAAAGATATCTGCTCAAGATACACTAAGAAATCCTGAAGATTTGTTTGCTTGCTTCACAGTCAAGTTCCATATAATATGAAAAATACTCTATTCATATCAGTATCTAATCTACAGAGGTAAAATAACAGAGCCATCATGGCAAAATCCTGATCCTGCAATGAAATTAGAAGCAACTGTCTTTAGTTTTCAGTCCACTCACTACCAGAGCAGTTTACACCTCTGTTTTCAAAGTCTAAATCTCATACAAGAAGACAAAAAATATTATTTTTGTCTTTCTCAGTAATTTTCCATCTTCACTTTTGGATGCACAGTTCAAGAGGTTTGTCACTCCATGTATGTACTGAGATAAATCTAGAGCAGAAATACTTGCAAAAATACAAAAAAAAAAATAAAAAAATAAAATCCCCAAAGGCAAACAGTGTGGTTGAAGAGCTTCCTTGCAGTTTTCTGTGAGAGGAATACTGTAAACTTCTTTCTCACATGGACACTCCATACTGGCAAAAATGATTCCCAATTATATTATAACACTGTGCAGACCCAGTGGGCTGAGTAGGTACTTTATCCCAGCTACACGTAGCTTGCACAGCTTTGCTCTCTCTCTCTCCATCACAAATACACACGATACAGAAATGCCAGACTTGGCAAGAGCAGGCTGATGATATTACTGAAGAGGGTTTTTTGATAAGATCATCATCTGTTTCTGGACTCTTGGGTTTGCTCCCTTCCTCAGCAGAGGAGCAGTCGCCCCTGATAAATGTCCCTTTGTGTGCAGATTCTCCCCTGATATATGCGAAGACATTTCAGTCCTCAGTCTATTTTTTTATTGCTTCCTATACCTCAAATACAGTTAGAGGTATATGGAGCATTGTATGTAAAGCAATTGAGAGTGGACACAACTGAAAATACAGTATATGTAACTCAGACTGAAGCCTTTTCTAAGACAGATGCTGTTCTGCAGGGAGAAAATTAAACATTTCACCATCACCTACATCAGTCTTTCCCTAGGACTTTCTGGTACCCTTTTAGCTGAAAGATACTAACATTTTCTTTTTTTTACAGTATTATTTGCATAAATATATGATATTTAAATAAGATCATTAGTACATGGCAATGTTTGTACATTTAACCAATATTGTTGGATTTCTTTTTTACTTGGAAAAGTGAAAAATATCTAGGTAGCCTGTGCCATTCGTAAATGCGGAAAGCTACTGAAGTTAACTTAATTTGAAGACTGCTGTATTAACACTGATGTCATGAAATGTATTAAATGAACAAAAACGTCCTAGAAAGTATTCTTTTTAACTCTAAAAGCAAGAGCAGTGAGATCATCTGTGACTGTATCTGTGGTGTCTTCTCAGTTTACAGTACTTATGCTTAGAGATAGAAGGATCTATTTTCATCTCTCATTTGTGTAACGGCAGATGAAGTTATTTGCGTTCTATCAGATATGCATACTCAGAGCTATGAAACCACTGCTTAGAAGCCGATTTCTAGCTCAGTCTGTGAGCCAAAATCCCCAAATGCCTTACAAAAGAAGCAGACGCTTTAATATGATTTCCCTATTTCCTTTCAATGTTCACAACAAATTTCTGAAAGAAGGAGAGTACCAAGAAAAAAATAAAACAAAAATCTCAACAAAGACTCAAACTTGTCAGCATTTGCTGTGACCATCCAAAAGATCTAGTTATTGTTGAGATTAGGAAGGTGAGAGGAGGACTGGGACAAAGGGAGATTGAATGCCATGCTCCACTGCATGCATGCAATATATAGTTCCATCCATTATAATTATAACTTATATGAAAAGTAACATTATTATAAATAGAGATAAATGTAGTATAACTATAATGTACAATATCAAGATTCAAATTAATCATTTCTTTGCACTCGCTGCGGATGCCCATGCATAACAGACACATGGCTCTGCACTGCTCCAGCACTCATGAGTTATATGCTTATCTACATCTTCTGTGATCAAGTACCAGCAATGACCAACACAGCTTTTTAACACTGCTGCCAGACAAGGATGGACCGCTGGTTTTGGACACGGACCAGAGTACCCTCACCTGCTCCTTCAGTGCCTCAGCCTGGACTATCACCCTGCTTTCCCATGCAGCTGTATCTCAGCACTGACGAGACTTTGAAGCTGATGTAGAAACTGATGCCCATTTATAAGGCAGACTTGTAACCCTGAGTGAAAGAAACCCTTGAACAGAGATTGAGCACAAGTCCTGTGCACTACTTTAATCCTACTCTGAGGCTTACAGAAGACTTAAGTAGAATATAGGTCTTGCAGCAGCCTTCTGTACAGGAATGATCTTGACCTTCATATAAGTCCCAAAGGCACCATGTGAGTAAAGCATATCCCAAATTATTTTGCCTTACCACCTTCTCCTTAATGAGCACAGGCTTTGAACACAAGGAATGGCTACGACTGCCTTGCAAGGCCAGTTCTGCAACAGGAGCTTGTAGATGGTCATTCTGACCTCCTGAGATTGACTCTTCACAGCCTAGACTTTACTGCTGTAAACAGTGACTGACAACAAGTCCACATCTTCTATAACCTTAATGGAAATTTCAACCTAAATAAAAAGCTCAGGGTCTCAGAGCAAGTCAGTGCTGGAAACAGGAGCTCTAACTTTCTCAAACAGCTGCAATCACTGCTTCTGAAAACTTCACACAATACATACAAGACATGTTTCTTTTTGAGAAGTTGGGAAGTATTTCTGGCAAGCTATAGACATTAAATAGGCAGTATCAACAGACATTAAAAAAATTTTAACTCAGAAGATATCTGGGCTACAGAATTCTTTTGTCTTTGAAGCATTAATACTACCTTTATACTATGATGCTTAAAAGATGCTAATGTCAATTTAGAACAGCTTGTTATCCTGCAATGATGATGTACTATAAAAACATAAGCAGCATAGCCTGTTATTAAGTATACAGAGTTAAAACAGTTAAGTACATAGGAAATGATAATATTGGAAAGGCTGCATGTTGACATCATCATTCGCCTGCTAATAAAATCAGCAGTTTACAAAACTAAATACAACAGCATAAAAGCTCCCCTAAAATATCTGCTCCTTCTCTTCCTCCCCAAGAAAAAAATCACATGCATCAATGCAAAGAGAAAATTTCTGGTCTAGCTATGACTATTATTTTGAAGTAAATACATACTTGTCAAGTAAACAATTTCTTTCTGATAGGCACAGACAATTTGCTGTTCAAGGAGTCTTTGAAAAGGGCAGTTTTATTCTACCAGGTTTCTCCCCGTATGTTTTCATCTCAGTTAACAAAGTACATTAGCAAGATACATAATGCATTAACTTAAACCAATAAAAAAATTCTAGACAAACAAATCTTGCTTTTACATATCCAGTGATGTAGTTAGTGATGTCAAAATCAACTCTTCCAACATTAGGGAAAGCTTGAACCTACATGCAGCCCTCCCAAGCCTGTGACCACTCTTCTGCAGATTGCAAGACCACAGCATAAAAGCTGACTTTCTGTCCCGTCTCCTGTCCTCTGGACACTGCTGCCTCATCCAGTTCATCTACCACCCCTCTCTATTCCCTTCTGTGGCCTCACTGTTCTCCCTTAATGGCAAGTGTTGGGTCATACTCAAGTTCCCAGTAAGTGCCTCCAACAATGTCCAGAGACAAACATCAGAAAAACAAGAGAAGAAAGGCACATTTGCTTTCCTTCACACATCTGGTTTCTAACTTTCTGTCTTCCCCTATTGATCACAGACCATCTGCCAGGCAAGCCTAATCTGCCCCTTCAAACTCCCAAAAGGTGTTTCCTACCCTCATCAGACACAATTCAGAAGCTCACAGTCTTTCCACTGACATCTATATCTTGTCTCAGTCATCAGATACAATCCTAAGTCTAAACTTTTCTATTCTCTTGACTGTACTCATCACAGTACAACACTCCAAAAAGATTAATTTATTCTACTAAAAAGCTTTTTACAACTCAGTATGGACATCCCCAACATACTGGGCAGACTTAACAATAGTTGTGTTAGTAGCATCTTTCTCACCAAATATGCTTATTATCTCTTCTCCTTGCACCTCTGTCAACTGTACAATTTACACCGATGATACAAAGGATCTTGTTTTCCAGTCCACAAAGAATCTCCTCAATGACCTCCTGCTAACTTTGCACCACCTGGAGTCAGGAGAGATGCTGACTGAATGATTTCTACAACAGCGTAAGTATCCAGGTGTGAAAGTAGATGTCCATGAGGAGGATGTCACAGCATGCCAAAGCTAAGTGATGAAGAAGTAAAAGCCAGAGAGGAGTTCTCATCTGGAAAAGCCCAAAGTTTTTATTGCAAGTAGAAGCTTAATAAAAGGTAGGAAAATCTTTAGTTTTTGCTTTTAATCAGCTGCCCTTGTTCAAATAAATGCACATTTCTCTCTTTTTTTTTTTTTTTCTTTTTTTTCAGATATATATCAGCTTTGAAGTTTCTACTCAAACACCATGAAGATATTCCTAAATGATTTCCACATAGTGCCAGCAAGCCTTGTGGCACTGCCCCTGAATCAGGCTGCGGCCTCCAAGAAGGCAGGGACCATATTTCACCTGTTCCTAAAAGTACCAAGAATACTGTCTAGATAAAATAAATAATAATAAAATTGAAATAAGCTAGGGATGCCTCCTAAGGGAAGGATTAAATTAAGGATTAAATTAAGACTGAATTGTGAACAAGAAAAATCAAGCGTTCTCTGGATGAAATCAGAGGAGATTTGTGGGATGTGATGGTGCGGATTTGTGTATCAGTGGATTTGATGCTGTAATTCACTCTTATAACGCTGAAACTAGAAAGCATGTAGATTAAGAGCAATATGGTCTTTCAAATTATGGTAGAAGCATGAAGGTCATAATGGAATAAAAGGAAATTCCATGTTTGTAAACTTAGAATTAATAAAGTGAATAAAGAAGAAAGTATTGCTAATGCTTGGAGAAAAATCTCATACTCTACGGAAGTTTTGTATTTTTTCACATTTCTTGTAAACAAGTATTAATACAAGTACTCTAAATCAATATGATAATTTCACAGAAAAAAATAAGTCTCATCTATGGCTGGGTTGTACCATTAGCACCTTAACCTACACATATGTGAAAATATATGTATAAATAAACATGCGCAGCTTACAAATTCTTCCACTGTGCCAAATATGTATATGGCCATAAAATGTTTAAGTATTTTCTGTATGCTTATGCTATCTTCTTTTGGCAACCAACAAAAAATAATGGAAATTGATTTCTACAATGAGAGACATATTCAAAAGGCAGTGTCAAAGAAAACTCCTACAAACAGGTAACTCAAACCTTTGCCAGCTCCCATGTAGTACTTTTCACGCATATCAAAATAAACACTTCCAAGAAACTATCAAATAATGGAGATAGATACACATGCATTTTAGAGAAGACCAGTCTTGCACCAAACGTTTTAGTCATAATCTTGGAAGATCTGGGTTTGATGAATTGGATCTAAACCTTCCTCCCATGGGACCTCCAAAATCACTCATAATCTCTCTCTAAGTCTGGAAGTAATAATAACTGCTTTCACATTTTATTGAGCTGTCTTTTTAGATAGCAAACAACTGAGAGTGGGGACTGTAATTGTGTTTGTATGTATAGATATACATATATAAATGTAAAACAGATACATAGATATACATTATAGATAGACAGATATGTATGTATACACACACATTTTTATTTATCTATAAAGTATAGTATCTAGGACAAAAGGAATTCTGTGTCAATAGAAACCAACAGCTTCTAGGTGATACTGTAATACACACAGCAAGAAATAATATATCTTGGCATTGTGAAAGGGATGCCCTTTTCAAATATGCTGCATCTCTTTTGTCTCTTGCAAGTAGGGTTGTGAAGGGGCTTTGATTATGTTTCTGATATATACTCCATATCATTTTTTAGAATAGTTAAACAAAGCTCAGTTCCTGTATCGTCTGAATAAAGTGACAGAGAGAAAGAGACAGAGGACTACTTTCATGTAGATAGTATTTGAAGTTTGAGGTGATTGGTTTAATTTAGTTCTGGAATTTATCTAAATTCAACCATTGCATGTTTTTAGTCTTGAAATAATCAGGATCAAAAAATGTATGTAGGTGAAAAAATACTTGTTTATATACTGGTTTTTATCTCTTAGATACACTCACAAAATAGCAAATGACACCCTTCAAAATACTGAGTTCAACTGTTCCAAAATACTACATAACAGAAGAAAGCAAACCATTCACTCCACAACACCCTTCTTACCTGCCACTGAAGCATACAGAGATCTCCTTTCCTAATTTATTGTCACCTTGCTAGAAATATTTAGACCAATTAAAATTATTTCAATTTGAATGGCAGCATACTCTTCAATGGCATTCCAGGACAAATGTGTCATCTATTTTTAAATTCTTCTTTGATCCCAAGGGTTTTACAATCATGCATCATGCTTCAACTTTTTTCCCAATCATCCATTTAGATATCTTCTGACAACTAAACATTGGCAGTGTATGCAATAAAGTTATTCCTGTTCCTCCCTGTCATGAACAAATGTAATAAAACCTCTAACAGCAAATCAATGTCTACACTTTGTAACGAGTATAATTACAGTAGGAAGAGGCAAGCAAATCAATATGAAGATTGTGAGTTGAAGCTTTAGATTTGTCAGTCATTTCTAGTAGCTGTTTACATTTTGCACATTCACGGAGCACTTGGAAGAACAAAATAATTCTGTTTGAAACCTATAACACAGATCTCACAATTATCCTATCAACAGCACACTTCTGTATCCACAAAGCTTTAAGTATTCTCATGGAGAAACAGAGGTATCACATCTCACCTGTCCTACGCCAAGAGAGCTTGGTATAAATAGTGTAGAATTTAAAAGCACTACACAATAAAGATACCAGTGTCTGACAAAACCATTATTTCACCGAGAGGTATGATACTTCTCTCTGAAAGGCAATAAAAAGTAAATTCCACGCTGCACTGTACATAAAGAAGAGCTAAAATGAAAAATTTGTTGTGTGACATCCCATGTTGTTAACAATATAGGCAGATCGAGATAAGTGAGTGGATTTGGATCATCATCAGAAGACACAAGGCCATATTTGCCAGTCTATTATGTCATGTTTCTTGAATTCATGAACCCAAGAGTGTAATAACTTTTTGCGATATGATGGAGAAGTTACATTTTATACATGCTCTAAATACAGAGGTAAGATAAATGAATTTAAAACAAAACCAATATTTTTTTTTAAATGTTATTGAGTAATATAGTATATGGATAATCCTGAAGTCTAAAGCATACAAACCGTTTCAGAAAACAGCAGTGGCAAGCAAACTGTGATTGCCAGAGGAATTACGTCAAATTAGCTGCTACTTTGTAAATCAAAACAGTAGGAGAATATGAGTAAGAAAATAAAGAGATTCTTCATTAAGTTAAAAGGGAGCACAGCACAAAAACCATTTACACTATGGCTGGAGTTGATGATTGACTCAAAATTCCATCCTCTTCCAAAAATGACTCGTCCCATTTGGAAGGGCTATAACATTTTAGGAGCAAAGGTTATTCACATTTCCCTTCAGTCATTCCTATTCAAAACACAGGTAGGTTTTAAAAAAATCGTACAAAGAATGATTTTAAGAGAAAATGGTGGGAAGGTTGTTAGAAAATGTCACAGTTCTATCAAAAATTTTTAACTTTTATCATTTGACCAATTGTTTTTTGCTTTGATGTAATTTCATTTATCTTTAGTCATAAAAATGTATACTATTTTGCACTTTCAAACCTATGCTTTAACAATATGCTAATTATACAGTTCAGATGATCTGGAAAGAAATCCATTTTGCACTGATGATATAAGGGAGTGACAGTACAATTTACATTAAGAAATGTTTTCTCATTTTTCTCAAAAATTGGTTTGCACTCAGCCGGAGAAATCTAAATTCGACCAACAGGCATCCCTCCCTGCTTCTCCATGGTTACAAAATAACATGACAATCTGAATGACGAACAAGATGCACACAAGAATAGGTTACAAAATCTCCTCTGGACACAGGTAGACAGGCAGTCAATGTTTTCTTTTGTAATCTGATTAAACAGATGATTATTGTACAGAACAATATTGGAATGCCAGGAGCAGACAATTCCCAGTGACATCATTTCAAACATTTTGAATTAACTATTCCAAATTGTCTAAATTGGCCCCCGGGGCAGCTGGCCAGTCCACATTCCTGACTTTGAGGGAAGACTTCTAACTGCAGAGGCTCAGATACAGCTTCACCTTTTGTTTATGGCTTCCTTCACATACCTTTCTTTACTCAGTTTAAATACTGTACCACAGCATGCTTTTGGCACGTTTTCCTGCCACATCAATACCAACCTGTACAGATAGAGCTCAAAAGAGGGTGATTGGTTCCTTATGATTTTCCTTTAAGTGCACAAGAGACAGAGAGATGGCAGCGTGAGAATCCTGCGTCCTGGCACACTGCTCTTCATCAGCTACAGACATCGCAGCACATGAAATTTGAGGGCTAAAAACAGTTTTGATTTATTCATTTGATTCAGAACTGTCTTGCCAGATGTGTTACAAAGAAACCCCATACCCATAACTTATCCTCAGACTGATATGTTTCGTTACTTTGTAGATTCGTGGGGAAATACAGAAGATGAGTTTCCCAAGTTTTTGGGAACATGTAGCTTTACGGACAGAGTTGCAGCATGCTGGAATGTAGTCATAGTCACTTGCTGTAATATTAAACCCATATCTATGCATAGCAAAGATAAATGTAACGCATTGTAATGATGTGCCACAGATAAGACTAATTATTATTTTCCTAGACGCATTGCCTGAAATAGTCTGGCATCCAGAAGCACAGATGCAGAGTTTTTCAAGATTACTGACAACAGTGGACAGAACAACAGAAGAAAGATCTACCAGTATGCGTAATTTGAGTAAATTATGACAGAATATCACGCTAACCACATTCGCAATTTTATTTAATAAAGAATATTTATTTAAATAATTCAGAGTCAATCTTTGAAATATTTCCATCAGACAAAACTTGGCATTTTGGAAAGAACATTTTGAATATGAGAACACCACCTTCAGGTAACTGTTTCCCATCTTCTACTTATATTAGAGATGTACTTCTCACAGGGAGCAATAGAACTTGAACACCAAATTAAAACCAGCATTATTAGGAGACATAAAAAGAAGTACGAAGACAGAAGCATGTAAGCCTGAGGATAAAAAAAAAAAATCCATCCTAATATAATTTCACAAAGATTAGCTTAATCTGAAACCTATGAAAATTAATATCAAGATTTTAATTGACCTCAGCAGGTTTCAGTTAGGCCCTGCATGTTCAACACGATTGTTCAGTGTAGTTTTGCAGTGTTCCTACAGAATGCTCATCCCATCACCATTTCACCTTCTCTCAGCAGTTTTTCGATCTCCACTGAAATGGAGGTGTCTGAAATTACTCTCCGCAGTTACTTCCTTCCTTGCACAAACATGTTGTCAAAGGCATTTTTGAAAATGCAAAAGTAAATTTTTACAGTTACTGTTCTTCCTTTAAAAAAGAAAGCCAAGATGAATGGGAAACTCGGCAGCGATTTTCGCTGGAATATTTTAGGGTGATAAATTGTGGACTCTGAAAAAAACCAAAACATAAAGGAAATCAATGGTAATTTCCAGCACACACAACGTTCGCTACACCAGAAAATTTCAACACTTACAATGAGAACCACTCACACACCGTAAGAGTAGAAGGACATCAATGAGCCTGTTTAAAGTTCAATTTTAACTGATTTTTTTTTTTTAAATCAAAACTATATTTTGATTTTCAGATCACTGGAAAGCCTTCATAACTACAAAATATTTCACCAAAATTTTCTGGAGGAAAGTGTTTGTGTTTTATGTGCAGAAAAAGTAGTTGTGGTTTTTGCTGGCTTTTTTTTTCTCCAGGAGTTTGGGATGCCAACAGCTTAACAGTTACTGACAGCTTAACAGCTCTTTCATTCTCACTCCATTCCACTAAACCTGAAAGCCACCCTCCAGAAACTGTGAATGTGATCAGTATTTCAACCTAAACACTTCACTGTTTCAGGCTTCATAGGTGGAAAACTGGTATGATAAATTAGACTCAGTATATCATGTCTCTGTTGACTTTCCTGGCACTATCTGCTTGAAGCTAAGAGAAGTCATAATCTGCCAGTTGTTGTATCATGGTCCTTTTAATGATACAAAAGCCTGTGCAATGAATAAACTGAGGATAACTCCTCACAGTTGTCCTTGTCCCCTTGTTCCACTTTTTCATTTCTTTCTGTTTTTACAGAAGAGAATCATAAAATGTTTGCAGAAGTTAAATTAAATTAATTTTTAAAATAATAAAAAAAACGCTATTTATAATGGAGAACAATGCTAAAGGCAATGGGAATTCTAGAGACAACATAAACATTTGAAGCGCCCCTGTTACAGTGATGGTCTTGTGATTCAGGGCATTCAGCATCACGCACCTGGAAATCTGCAGTGCCCGTTTGTGCAGGCTCCACGCTCCTCTTGCTCCAGGTCTGTGAAACGGGACAAGGGAAGAAGATCAACGCCCATACGTCAGGAGGCCACATCACCTGCACTCAACACCACAATGCTGGCACTGTACATAGACATATACACAAATGATTACCTGATTGATGTTGTCCAGTTCCAGAAATGCAGGCTGCTGTGAGTTTTCTACCTAACACCTTTGATTTTGGCACTTCTGCTGCACTATTGGCAGCTGTTGACAGAAGAGTATCTAAAATGCAGGGCTCCATCAAGTGAAACTCCCATTTGGCCTTTTTATGAGTGTTGGACTCTGCACAAGTAATAATACAAAATATCTCTTACCTGCAAACGATTTACAATAACATAATCAATAATGTATTTCCTATGATCCACTTTACTGTGCAAGAAACGGCATTCACTGTGTAGCGACAACAAATTCCAGCCATTGTGGTTTTTATATTATTGCTTTCTCTCCTTTCACATATGTTTACACTCACAACAGTCATACCAACAAAAGATCATTCCGGAGTTCATTTGTACAACTCAACTACCAAAAGACATTGCTAATACAACATTTTCTTGGGTTCTGTCCGAGGGCTCTGGGGTTTACACTGCTGTGTTCGCCTCCGCTTGCCGATGGAGAAAAGTTGCTAGCAGTTATTTTATCTCACCCACCCTGCACGCCTCTTGTACATAATTACATTTTTAGGCTTTAAATCTCTTTGCTAAAGGCATTAGATGCAGATATGTGCTGGGTTTGAGGCTTGTGACTTGCAGAAGGGAAAAAAGAGGCCAGCTAAATGAATACTGGTCAAAGGACTGAGTCAAATCACTCTGAACTCACCATCTGAAGCGCACTAATGGACAATTACCAGCAGTTAGACAATGTCTGGAACTTGCTAACCCACAATAGCACATTTACGTATCCAAACCTTTAATTATAAACCACAATTTTTCCATATTAAATGATTTTCTATCTCATGTCCTACACATTATTCATTAGAGAATTATATTTTAAATCTGATTATCTACATGAAAAATAATTGGGAGAAGCTGGGCCAGAAGAGGGGTGAAGAGAAGGGTTCTATGGGCTACTTGCCCCTGCTCCAGCTCCATATTAGTGAATTACACATAAACAAAAGTGCAGGAGAAAAAAAAAGGAGCAACTTACTGGGCATCCCAGTAACTTTTGCCCTCCTCATCCCTGGGAGTCTCTGTGTGCACACTGGTAGAACAGGAGTAAGATCTGTGTGTGTGTCTCCAATTCCTTCAACAATACCTTCTCTTTTTACCTTGTCTGACGTAATTTGCTCTATCAACGTAATACACCTCTTGCTAACAAACCTTCTAATTGTTACACGTACAATATTTTGTTTACACAATAAACCAAAAAGTTTATTCCTGCTACACAGAGCATCATTCCTTTCTTACAAAGGTCCTTCCGTTTCCTCCTTCTCATTCTTCTTTAGTCTCACCTGCTCAGACTGTTCTCTTGGTTTCTGCAAAAACAGTGTCAGAGAATCCTAAAATTCAGCATTACTGTAATTACCCATACAGTGTCATAGACCCAGAACTCAGTACATTGTCCACATACTGTGTACTGCATGGAAATCCTTTAGAAAGTCTTTTTTTAAATCTTATTTTTTGTTACTTTTCTCCAATCTCTTAGCATTTTACGCTGAAATATTTGGTAAAATGGAATTCAGCAAACGTGGCTACTTGACTGCAAATAGATCTGAAAATTCTAATAAAGCTGTATCCAGCTCATGTAGCAACAAGCATCTTGACTTTCTCATCTCAAAATCCCTAACAAATAAGTTTAATTTCTTCTTCTCAACATAAATGTTTTTAAAGTTCTCTAGATGCATTATTTTATGTTTTTCCCAAGTCAAAATTAATTTTCCCTTTCACGGTGAGCCCTTCTTTGCATGATTTCTGTGTCAATGACCTTTGCAATTACTTCCAATTCTTCATTTACAGACTGTCATGTATACACAGCACCACACCATGTTTTACCTGTCTGACAGAATGCATCCGAAGAATTAGATTTTGCATAACAGTTGAACAGTATTTGATTAAAATCTAAAGGTTCTGAATCTACATCTAAATAATCTATATTTCTTAATATTCACTCATTATTTTGATAGTGCTCTCAGAAAACAATTATTATTTTTGCATGGCAAGATGTGTCACTTCATTTCCTCATCACAAAAATGTCCCCAGTATAGTCTGTAGCCATTGTATGCTTTTTACAAACGATTGGAAAAGAAAAATAAACACCCCAAACAACAACAAAATTCAAACAAACAAAAAACCAGAAGCCCTACACCATATAATTTTTGTTTGACACCAGTAAAGCTATTCAACACTCTTCTGTGAAAACCAAGAAATGTGTTTTATAAAGAGCTAGTGGTTTTTGTATTCACGGGACCATCAGCAATTTCAGCTGCTGCACTGACAAATACAGCAAGACCCAAGCAGAAAAGCAAATTCTGCCTTTAAGTTCTCACTTTGTGATGACTCCCCAGACAAATGAGGAGAGTCTGCAGTCTTCAAAAGATTGGCACAATGTTTTCTACAGCTCCCATTGCCAAGCAAATGGATATCGCTCACAGCTCCTCTGGTAAGAATGTGTGCTGGGCTGGCAGACCCAGGCCAGACTGCCCTGCAGATTATTCTTTTTTTGGGTCTCAATCATGTGAAATACGTAACATAACTAAATGCAATCAAGCAATATACTGATCAATCTACATCTGTCTCGGCATATCTGTTCATGCAAAAGTACCTCTTGCCTCTTGGTGACATCTGCTTTTCTTTTCTCACTCAGCTATGCACTTGGCATGCTAAGCCATAGTTATTCTGATATCTCGCCTATTGTATTAGAAATTTTGAGTTGTTTGCCAAAGCCTTGAACCATGTTTAAGGCCTCTGAGTTGTCACAAGTGTGACAGTTTACTTAGATTTAGTCCCTGTTTCAATTTTGGCAACTGGAATCAAAGATCACTCAAATAACTTGTACAATCGGGAAATGTCACGCACTGAGAATATGAGGCTGCTACACCTACCACAGTCTCTTGATTTTGATGCTCAGATTCTCCCATTTTGCTGCTGATGACATGTCTTCAGAAAGCACAATGAATGTTTTCGTAACCCGTGATCACGTTTTCGGTATTGCAGAATAAGATTATTTTGGTTTTCCCCCTCGCCACCCAGCACCCCACACTATTTAGCCTGGAGATGGCAATCAAATATTGAAATTTTAGTGGTTAAGTTACTTTGCCCAATTTGCAGGAAGTGTAAATTCATTTCAAGACTATTTTTTGCCAATTTCCACGTGAAAAATTACTTGCAAATTTCTGTGCTGCATTTTAGGACTGTAGGTAAAACAGTACGCTTATGGCAGCCCTCTTTTCCTCACTGCTAATTTTGCTTTAAAATACAAGGCCATGTGTACAAAATTCACAGCATACATTTACAGGTTAATATTTAAAACATGCATTTATTGATTAATATGTGAATGTACTGTACCGCTGACCCTAGTCCTGTGAAACAAAGACTATTTGTGCAAAGGCATGGGAGATTTCTTGAGGATGAGGACTGTTTCCAGTGACCATTCCAATGCAAATAAAAATTGAATTACTATGTAATCTCACAATTTCAACTAATAAAAATGTAAAATTTTAAACCAAGAGCTTGCCTTGAGTTGTGGCATTAATAAAAGTGCAGTTTGCATAAAAATATCCTTTTCAGTTTCTCAAATGCAACAGATGGTTGTGCCTTCTCTTGAAAAATATGAAAACAATGTCATGCACTTCACAAACAGTCCATCCATAAGCTTGTGTTTCAAAAGACCATGACTAAAGACAATATATCTTCCAACAGATTACCATGTCACTATGAAAGAGAAGTATGTAACATCAAATGAACTTTCACTTATCCCCAATTTCACCCCCAGTCATCATATATATCATAAAACATTGGTATTCCTGTATTATTTCACTTTTTATTTCTCCCAAAGGATGATTCAGTCAGTAGTAAACTCTTCTCTAAAATATTAAAAAAGTCACAGTTGCTTGAAACAGAACATTTGCATGTCAGGCACAGAACACAGCTACACAAACATAGGGATTTTATCCACATCGTCATTTGATATTAGTGTAGTTTCACATAATTAACATGGGGGTACTTATTATTATTACAAGTCTACCACTGAAGTACACAGCTCCAAGTCCTGCAGGGAATGTCACATATCCTCTAGATGTCTCTGGAGATTAATTCTGAAAACATTATAACTCGGAGCAGGAACCATTGTAAGGAGCCAATCATTATATTAGCATTAGAACAGTTCTTCAATATTCGCTCTGTTGGAAGAAACAAAATATTTTTGTGCCTGCAGTCTGGACTCCAAGCTGCCATCCGTGTGCACACTAAGCTGTTATTTTCTCTTAGATGTGTATCCACCCTGAGATTTACCTCTGCATTTTAGCAATACTATTTATTTCTGTTAACATTGTAGTTACTTAAAGCAATATGCTGTAGTTTTATAACATTTTTGATCTACCATATTAGAAAATGAAATGGGCAAAATATTGGGCAAAAGTTGCATGGTTGAACTTTCACTATGGGAATCTGGTTTACAGAGCTGCATATTTCATTACTGATTTTTCAGTACCCTTAGTATCATTATACTGATAACTCTCAAAATGTGTAAAAGGACATGCATTTGAATTTAATGTTTCCAGTGACGGAAACAGAAAAGTCCCTTGTGAGAACAGCCTTCCATAGTTTTATAAGTGTTTGTACCTTTGTTTCACACCAACTTTTGCAGATGAAATCCAGTCTGCTGCACGTAGTAGCACACCACTCCTCTGTGTTGGACAAAGGCATAACTTATCCAAAACCCACCAGTGTCAATTCCCATTTACTTCAGCCGCCTTTGAACAGGCATTTAGGAGACAGGCCCCGAGCAGCACGGCTGCGTTTGCACGGCCATTCCCATCTGAGGGAACGGCAACCCTACAAACCGTGAAGATGTGAAGTTTGACAGCCCTACTTCAGGCAGATGGCAAAACAGAAGTCAAACGGACATGTTTCCCTGAGAAGAACATATAGATCTGTACTTTTGTAAGCTGGAAATGCTACAGAAAGGTATTTGCTTGCAGGAACAAAAATGCCATCCCTTGTGTCAAACAAGCAATCTGTACTTACGGAAAATAAGTCATTGCTTGAGAAAAGCTCAACTGCTTTTCAGTGCTTTTGGTCTTCAACAATTAGTAGTCACCTTCATTTGTGATACGCTTCATTAAAAACACATCATCAAGAAATAATGTGATTAAAGTAAAAAGACATGACAACAGAAAACGGCATACTGTCTTTGGCCAAGATAGAAAAAGAGCCTACATGGCACAGCATATTAGTTATTAGCTCATGTATGAATTCCTTGAAAGCAAATTTACTACATTGTAAAAACAGTGATTTTAGCAACTCCGGTGCTTCTCCTGAAGTACAAGTAAGTAAGGAGAAAAGGAAGAATAAAAAAGACACCTTTTGATGAGAGATTATGTAGTCTCTACAATCGAGTAAATTTAGTTGCTGTTGCAGTAGAGGAATGTGATAGGAAATTTTACAGTTGAAGGAGAAATGTCACAGTATTTTGATAAGAGAGCGATGAACTTTTTTTCCCTCGTGCCATTATCAAGGCGAAGTGAACAAAATACATCATTTATAACCCACTGCTCCACCATTATCTCCTGGTGAGACACTTGTTTTAAAACACACAAGGACCTTTTTTCTCTAAGACTAAAGCTCTCTGTGAGGCTCAGTCTTCCTTTATAACCATGAAAGAAAGTTGACACTTGTGTGGGCCAAAGTTTCCAGGCAACCACACAAGGGCACTTATACACCCTCCAGGTCACCCCTGGTTCTGAAGTACAGAGGAAGCATATGAACAGTATATGTCTCTTTGATCACAGATACCATCTAGAACTGATGTGGAGAGAAAATCCTGCACTTTGGAAGAAAGGCACTACAGTCTCCTCAAAGGTTTTTCTTACCTAATATACCCGGAAAGTAAAGGTTAGCATGGTAGCACAAAACTGCTCAAAACTGCTAATTTTTTTTCTTACCAGCTAAAAACCACCACTGACTCTCTCCTGCCATTCAGAACTCTTGCCTAGGTATTCCTGCTCCCTGATGTTTTTTATTATTCATCTACAACACAACAGCACAGTTGATTTACTGTACAATGCTCATTCAGCAAACCTATGTGCAAGTGTTCAAACGTGTCTGAGCACCACAACTGTGCACCAGGGAGCACACAGTAGAGGGGACTTCAAGTGAAGGCACATTTACAGACATACACAAAACCCTACAGCACTTCCACATCAATAAGTAAATCCACGATGTAAACAGAAAATCAGAAACATACAAGTTTAAGTTGAGTAAGAGAGAAATATTTGCAGTCAAGTCTGGTGCTAATTAGTATAACCAATGTCTGTTTTAGAAGAATCAAATGTATAAAAGACTAAGTTGCCATATCAGAAGATAACAGGGTGCAATATTCTGGAGACACCCTAATTAATACTCACATATTTTATTTGTCCTGTAGAACGGAAGTCAGATTCAGACATAAGGAGCCAATTTAACTTATTTCACGAAAACAAATAAAAAGTTTGTTTCCAGAAATGGCAGATGAATTTATGGGACCCTTGGGTTATTCGGCTGCTCCTACGTACAATGTGTTTAACAGCTCAGATGGTTTGTCTTAACTGTTAATGCATTTGCTGAGTCAATGAGGAAAGAAACACATCATGTGAACAACAAGGAAATATCTAATAAGAAAATAAAATTGAAATGTACCAAATTCCATTCTAACAAAAAATAAAGGAAAACCCAAGTGTCAAGCCTAATTATAACAAAACTGACTGCTTCAACATCATTATTAGATGCACAAATACAGGATATATGTTCATGTAAATACTTATCAAAATACTGCAGCAGATAACAGAACCTTAAGTTTCAGTTTCACAAATAAAAAGTGAGATGGAAAGTCTTTGGTTTTGAACTACTTATCAAAGTTTTCATCTGGAGACAGGTAGTCACAAAAACCTATATAACAAAAAAACAAAGTAAAATAAAAATGAATGTTTACTTCTGTCTTCTGTTTAATTTTTTTTTTCCTTTCCACATAAATTAAAAGGGACAACCAAGGTTCTTAAAGTTTTTGCTGATATTTCCATTACTTTGAGAACTTTCAAAAAAATCCTGAACATTTTCACTGAGATGAAATTCCAACCAAATCACGGCCTGAATAATGAATGCAAAAGTTTGGATCATAAGTAAAATCTGAAAATTAAGAAATAAATTAATAAAGTGAACTCAGTAAAAAGATGTATGGAGATGCATGCTATTAATATAGAAACATTTTTGTTCTTCATTGCACAAGTATAAAAGAAAAATCAGAAAGAATGTTTATGTTAAATGTAAGACATTTCAGATGTTTTGCGGAATTACACAATATTTTTCCTCATGCCGCAGAAATGCTGCCAGATTCATTCAGATGGATAGACGCTTGCAGCAAGAAAGCTTATTCAGAAGTTAAACCATTCAGGACTCTGAATGAAATGAATGTAGCAATATATTCTTTCAAAGCTTTAATATGAGACTTATGATTTAATTGCCACACTCCAAAGCTGGTGAGCAGGTCAGTCTATTACTGAGCTCTTATATTTAACTTTGGGGAGAGTGGTTGGTCTAAGACCAACAGAGTCTCTCAAAACAGGATGATAAGTTAATTTCACAGTTATCACAAAATAACATATGATATTAGGTGGTAGCGACATGATAACTCCACTGGAAACAATGGTAATTACATAGTAAATCGTGTCAATGATACTGCATTATCTCCCAACTGTTCAATTAACTCGTGTCACCACTGCATACTATGTTTAGAAAGTTGCTGATGCAATATTTCCGTATCATAATTGCAAAGATAGTTGAAGAAGATAGCACCCTATAATTTTAGAAAATTTCTAATATTACTCAGTGAAACTCTTTCTACTATGAAAAACAAACAAACATTGAGGTGAAGAATGAGACCAAAGAACCTGGACGATACCACCTGAAATGGAAATAGGCTGGGAAGACTGCCATCAAACAAACTACTTCTACTTCTTTCATGTAGAGAATGAGGCGTTATTTCATAAATCAAATTCCAATTGGTACTTATTCACCTAACCAAATAGTAAGAGCCTTCATCATCATTAAAACAACTACAAATTTAATTCCTGAAAAAAAAGTAACTTTTCTTGTGCCATGCAGATAGTCTGATAAATGTAGATTACAGTCAGGGGATATGTTTAAATTATAAAACAGGATGGGAAAAAAAATGAGCTTTTGTCTAACTCAGTCAAAATGCTGCACTCTCACCAGTGACACAACTCGTCTTCTCATTCTCACTCATACAAATCAAAAGTCCAGTGAGGTGAAAGGAATTACTCAGACATAAAATGGAATAAAATGCTGCCAGGAAACACATATGGCTATTTATCTTGTTGTTGCCTTTTAATATTCAGACTGTAGGATATGATTGTTCTCTTCAAACAGTGTAAATGTTCTGTTCATCCATACACCACTGCTTTGTCATTCAACAAGTTTACTCTTGACCTTGTTTTTTTGAGTACAGAATTAAACCATCAGCTGGTACAACTCAGAGTTACAGCCAGATCAAAGTCAAGGCAGGCGAAAGGTGTTACGCCGATTTACATAATCTTAAAATCTTGCACCGCAATTGTCCTTTCTACAAAATAAATGTCTGATATCTGGGAGTCAATCCCTAAAAACCAACCAAAGGAAAGGTTTAAAAATCCCTGTGATAAGGGTGCTGTGGGACACAAGCACCTAAGAGGCCAGGAAATTTCTGAAAATGTCCCAGAGTATCTTCATCAGGAGGCTTGCAGCAATTAAAGCACGCTTTAGACTACGCAGCATTTACCTGTGACAGAAACACTTCTGAAGCATGAGTTGTTTTTGTTGTATTTTTCAATTTTCCTTTTTGACAATGCTATTTTGCACAGCTTGTTTAGATGGAGAGCACTTCTTTCAAGGCCAACTCCACCTACTTTTTCATCTCTGCTCATACCAGTTTTGTAGTTATAAGAATACAAAGGAATCTGCATGATTTTAGTGCAAAACTCATTTCCAGCAAATCAACACACATACTTTCAATTTGTTATGCATGACAGATGCGTAAAACTACAGAGGTTTGGGCCTCTGGAAGACAAAATAAGCAAAATATGTAAGTATTGTATCTAAATCATGACTAAAGTTAAACTCTATTTTTAACACACAGACTGTACAGTGAACTCACAAATACCAGGAAGGATTTTAAAGGACATGTTCCTGTGCGACCTCACCAAGGTGTTCCTGCTCCAGCAGGGGGATTGGACTAGATGATCTTTTGAGGTCCCTTCCAATCCCAAACATACTGTGATACTGTGTGATACTGTGACTCAGACCACGTCCCAGACTTGTCCTTGACCATTCTAAGAATTTACCATGCCATTGTTGTCTCCAGGGGCCAACCTGTGCTCCCAAGGCTCAACACACAATTTGAGCGCTGCTTCCACAGCCCTTTCCCAGCAGTTTTCCTCCTCTCAGTCCCCAAAAGATGCTGCTCATCTCCTGCATGCCGCCCTGACCCACTGTTGCTTCTGGAGTCACCCACGTCACACTGGAAGCTAAATCATGGCAAATAAGGAAATTAAACAAACCCCACAAAGTTCAAACTCAGCCCAAACCACTTCCAAAACAGGGATCCTAAAACAGTAAGGTAGAAACTCCTCAAAACTCAAACTCTTTTGTTTTAATTAAGCATTTGAATTTATGCCATTTCTGGTCTTAGATCCAATGAGTCACAGAATACGAATACAAATACAAAACAAGAGATATCAGCAAGAGTAAATACATCAAAGAAAAACAAAAGCCAAAAATTCCCCCTCAAATTATAAATAATTTAGTAAGTTACCCTAAAAGTCCTGCACGTATTTTTTTTTTTTAAAAAAAAGAGAAACCAGGTGCATTTTCCATTTCTAACAGCAACACAGTGCTCCACGTGGCTCCAAACTGGAAGACTTTTTTGGTTGTTGTTCTTATTGTTTATAATGCACTTATATTTCTCAATTTGCCAAAAGTTTCTCGATATAGACACAAGTTCAACTTTCTGAAAGTGGTCTGAATTACAAAACCACAAATCAGACAACCGTTATGTGGTTTGTTCTGTTGCCAACTTCTGCAACTACTGTAACAGATAACAGCAAAGCTGAAATTAAAAAAAAAAACCAGGTTGTTTTGGTTGTTTGGAGGTTTTTTTGGTTTGTTGTGGTTTCGTTTCTTTGTGGGTTTTTTGTGGGGTTTTTGTCTTTACTATCTTCACGCGTTCTACACAGAACTTTTGAGAAACAAGACATTTCTTTTGAATCAGATATCCATTATCAATTTGGACAGAGAGCGTCTGAACCAGTATTATCTGTAAATGATTTATGAGGGCAGGTATTTCTCTACCTGAACATTTTAGTGAAACCATAAATATCAGTAGAGACAGAGGCTGGGATTCAAAGAAAAACCTTGAAAAATATTTTATATGGGAAGCTACTTCCATCTCATGAAAATTTTAATTCACCATTTATATATTTTAAAAGAATTTTCACGTTTGCCAGATCGCTATGCCTTTCTTGCTGATATTTTAAACACATTTACTAGAAATACTTACCTATTAATAAAACCTACTGAGTTAAGCCAGCTGATCAGATGCCTTCCCATTGACTTCACCTAAGAAGGCATCTGAGTCTGAAACACTATTCAGGAGAAAAGAGTACATTCAGTATAGCACTGTAAAACCAGCATTTTCAATTGTTCATGAAGAATGTCCTCAAGAACCCTTAGATACGCCATATGCCCTTTTCTCCTATGTAACCTGCAACATACTGAGCATCAGTAAGGCCTTTACCTTTGGGAGTCACCCATGTCACCCTCTCTAAAATGGTGTTTAAATGGAGACGGATGGTTTTCTGTGAGAGCTCTTTGCAGAGCAGCCACCTCAGGGTAGACAAGGTCTATCCAGCTCCTTTGGCCTTCTCTTCCAGACTCGGTTAGTTTAGACCTTGAGGTTATATTGGAAGCACCACTCAGCATTACCAATAAAAAATTCAAAATCAGTTTAACAACCATCTTCATTTATATTAGGTTGTTACGAATTTCCAACATCGTTTATTTTGTTAAAAAAAAGATAACAGAGAAAAATACGACCTGTTCTCTGTGGAAATGATTTTTTTATAGTTAGTTTCATCTTCTAGCTATTGAAGTGCTTCTGAGCTCCTTTTTTACCCTTTTCTTTTTTCTGTTTGTTGTTCCTATTCATTTCTTCCTCAGTTATTATTAGTTGGATCAAAAATATGTTTCTATAAATTGAAATGGAAATAATTCTCCTTTAGTGTACCATAAATGTGTTCAGCCAAGCCAAATGTTATGGAAAAGCATGTACCTACTAAAATTCAACTGTTAACACAGAAATTTACATAGGTGCATTTCAATACTACCTTCATTAGGACATCTAGATATTTAGGCAACAGCTAACTAGGATGTACACGTGCTGGGTTATATTCTGTATTTACAGTTCTAATAATGTATATATTAACAGTGTTTTCTATCAGAAGATTTCAAAGTGTCAGAAACATAAAAGCAAATAAGGCATCACATCTTCCTACTTCAGGTATCAAGGTAATACTAGCCTTCTTTCACTCTTAATAAAAGCAATATATTAAACCTAACTGAAAGTCTCTCAGTTTTATGCAGCTCAGGCTGGGCTTGACTTTAAGAATTCGATTTCCAACGTGTTTCTAATTCACCAGTGAAGCCCTTTACCTGTGAAAACCAGGTCCTACACACCCAGAATAGCGCAAAAGAAAACCAAGGTCAAATTTTAGGCAAATTTTAGGAGCTGCCCAGTGTCACAGAAGAAATAACTCAGTATTCTCATTTTTTATATTATGATTTTATGACTCCCAAACCATCTGGTTTTTATACTACCCATTTCTAAAACTGAAGAGAATATAGAGTTTTGTTTACAGCTTTGTATAATACAAAATGTACAGCTACAATGTGTTTATGATTTCTTTTCTCGTATGATAACTATTCTACTTAGCTATGATAACACAATAAATACAATATCGCCCAAGCAATCCTGGGAAACAACTTTCACCATGGTGAAGATGCCATTAGGAAGACCTGCAACACCTAACTCAGATTTCCTTACTCATATTTACTGTGTAAGTGAACGTACATGGAATCCACTTCATTGGTTGTAGAAGGGTTCATGAAAGGTAAAAGAGGAGCCCACAAGCCTTTCACGCCCTTTTTTAGCTCATCACCGAATGGTGTATTCATCTCAGAGACTCTAAATCCTTCCTGTCAAAATATAAAGGGTTCAGTCAGGGCTGGTAATCCAGTGCAAGGAGGAGGAGGAGGGAGAAATTAAATGACCAAGAACTACTGCAATAAGGGTCTAAGGAAGGATGAGGCTGCTACTGCAGTGGGTCTGCACAGAAATACTTAAAACATCCTGTAAGTTGCAATATGGAAATACAGTGATGAAAAAATACTACATTTTATTAATGTACGGTTATGCCATAACACAAATACAAAAAATAAAATGCATGAATTGCCAGAAAAAAAATATATTCAGTGTACGGCTACAGATAACCATATTTACAATTGATGGGTTTTGCATAACCCTATAAAACAGATATGATGATACACAGGATTTTAGCAATATACTTACTAGAGTGAACAAGAAAACCATTTCCCATCAAATTACTGCCTCCTTCCCCCTAAAAAGTATCTGACTAAAGCAGAGATAATGTAAAGTTCAGCTATCAAAAATGGCTTCATTAAGAACTTTAATGAAGCACATGGGAGCCATTTATTGACTCCTCAACTATTAAGACATAGCATTATTACTGCTTTAATAGTATTTCCATTTTCATTTAGGAAATAACTAATCAAGGGATCAATGTACCAAAGACTTTATTTTCTCTCCCATGGGTCACTGAAAGTACATTTTTTAAAATGCAAAAAAACGTAAAGGCAATTCCCCCCAGTGCCATATCACATAAGCAATTTAAAGAAATAACAAGGAATGCTAAAGGTCAATGGCTCCTGATCTAAGCCATGTTATAAAACAAATGAAAATTGTTCGTGGTAATTCTACCTTTCTAGTGGAAGTAAGAGATCGCTTTCACATCAAAGAAGCTTACCTCCAAAGTATGCAAAGCACCTCCACCCTGACCTGCTGTCAACCTGTGAGACATTTCTATTTCTCAGCCTCACTTAGAATGCAAACTACTGTTTTCCTGGTAGTTCTCACAGCTCCACTTCCTTTGAGGTACAGATGTGTAGCCAAAGAACCCAATCAGATAACACCCATTTACATATTTATAAAGTCTCCTGTAAAATCTCGTATCAATTGTTGCCACTATATATAGCCCTTTCAAAGTATCTTGTGGGCACAAGCGCTCCACTGCACTGCTCCCTTCAGGAGTCCAGATATATCGTATAATGTGATTTCAATGTAAATGTGGCCCATCACACAATCATACCACTTCACAAACTCTTTTCTGCTGGGGTAGCTTAAATCTAAACACACTCAAGCAGCTTGCTGCACTGGAGCAAGATTTCCTCCACATAAAAAAAAAAAAAGAAAAAAAAAAAAGAAGTCAAAACCCCCAACACAACAATGCCAAGGAAAAAAAAATCTGAACATTTTCTGCAGAAAGATGGGCCGTCTCCAAATCCTTGTGCCCTATCAGACAAATTAAAGTAAATCAAGCATGAAATGAAGCAGAAGAGCCCCGAGATAAGGCTCCTTTAAGTCGTTTACAGATTAGGATAGAGAGAGGTGCATCTGGTCTCTGGCAGTGAAGGAGGCCAGTTTCTCATCTCACAATAGCAGCCTGTGTATAGGATTACCTTACCTTGTCACTGACAAGGGAAAAAGCGCCTGCAAAATGTCTCTAACTAACTTCCTAATGTTCCCAGCTAAGTTCTCTTATTAAAGTATTAACTGTTACAATGATAGAAATAAATTTTGATAAAACAAAATAAAAACAGACACTAGTCTGATTTATGAGCTGGTCAGACACTGATAAACTGGAGGCTCTGCTACCAGCAGATGAGCCTCTTCGCTTATCAGGCAGGATTTCGCTGCTAGAGCCAGCAGATAACTTTCCAACTGGAATCAGTGATTCACCGAACTCTGCGTTACTGGTCGGACTGGGGTTCCAGCAGCACCTAAAAGGGCCTCTTGTGTTCCCAGACGGGATTTTGTGCTGCACGCAGAGACATTTCCCTGCTGGGAGTGACGGCCGAGCTCGGGAGCCAGCGCAGATGATGGTTAAACTGGTGCTCCCGCCACGCCAAACTGGCCTCTCTCTCCTTATCAGCTGCCGTTCAGCTTCTACAAATTGGAGGCCTTCCTTCTTCTCTGCTTTCTTTCCATCCATCCTACAAATTGGAGGCTTTCCTTCTCTTCCTTCTCTTCTTTCTCTTCCTTCTCTTCCTTCCCCAGGAAGACGCGTTGCTCCTGCGGGACTTTCACCCACTTTTTGTTCTCCCTCATCGTCCCTTTCCCCCAGCCCAGCAGCCCTGGGGCTGACCCGGCTCCCCGGGGCGGCTGCTGCCGGCGGGCCGGAGCCGCCCGGCGGGGCGCGGTTCAGGCGCCCGGGCCGCCCCGCGGGGCTGCGGCAGCGCGGCCGTGCAGCGGGGCGGGCCGCGGGGCCGGCAGGCTGCGCTGAGGGGCCAGTCCCGGGCGGGCACGGGTAAGGCACTCCTGACGGTCTCTCTGATTCCCTACACCAACCATTAGTGCGTGCTTTAAAATCTCCATCGTTTAGTTCTCTGTGACTGCTGGAAAAATACCAAAACGGCACTATAAAAAAAAAAAATACACACTTCAACGCTTGAAGACCTATCACCTATTCTCACATAAAATCCTATAGGGTCTCCAATTCCAGCAACAATGTATGTACTTAGTGTCCAGAGGGTGAAAACACATAGAATAATGCTTTTTAATTTACTGAAACGCTAGAATGAAGAAAAAGCTCCCACCATTACAGCAGCATAACTAGTAGTAGACCAGGATAGCACTAATTTACCCTCAAAGCTCTACAGAAAGGGTGTACGTGCACCATAATTTGCCAAATGAGAATATTTTCAAATAGACCCGAGTATTTGTTCCTGATACACAAAGAATAAGACAGAAATGACCCAGAAAGCAAAATATAATTTTACTGAACTAATCCAGAAAGAATGTAGGGCAGGATAGCAGAAAGTATGAAATTGTCCTTCAGGCTTTAAGTGCCAGACCCCGAATCGATGGTGCTTCAGGAAATCTTTCTAAACGTATGAAGAAAGGAAGGCAGAAGGCACTGCGCCTCACCCCAGAGCACTTTCTCCACCAGCCTTTCACATCACACTGATCCCCTGACACTGTTCCTGCATGTTTTGGATATTTTTATAAGAATGTCTCCAGCTCCACACACGGTTCAGCCCAACCAAACTGAGCTGGGTCCTGCCCCTCCAAGTCCTATGCCCAGACTCCCCCAAAGCAGTGATATCCCCCTACTTGCCTTGTGTGCTGCACACTCAGTAAGGCTTTGAGGGTCAGGGATTTATTTTCATTTTGAAGACTATTTCTCTGACTTTTCATTAGCCAGGCATCACTCGCTGCTATGAAAATGAAAAATGTGCCATATTATCAACCAAAGATCTCACGAACTAACTCTAAGTGTTACAAACAGGACAGGTGGATGAAATTAGGCATGGAAACACTCCCACAGGAGACACCTTTTATCCTTTGAAGAGACTGTCTGAGCAAGGGAAAGGCAAATGAAATTTCTTTCCTCACTAACTGTCAAGACTAATTTCATTTGTCTCCAGCACTTTCAACCGCAGCCCCTTCTTCCCAAAGAGACAGATGAATTTCTGTTTATATGTTAAAAATAATGCCAGTTCTCATTTCACTCCTTCTTACCTTTGAAAATATACACTGCAAAACTGCATCAGTGCAATATCTTATGCTGACACATATGATGAATAATTATGTCTTACTCTGCCTGCATTTTGTATGAATGAATGATGCAGAAGGTAGAAGTATCCAAGCTCTCTGTGCGAGATTAACACACCTGATTTGCAGCTGCTGCTCTTTTTGGAGACATACGCCAGTGAAATGTGAAGGTGTGTAAAACATGAAAGTGATATACTAATGTTTTGCACTCATTTATTTACATTAATTTTGCTACAAAGGGTACAGGGCAAAGGAAGAACAAAGTATTAACATTTTTATCCTAAAGTTATTCTCAGTGAACAGAGGTAATATAATTCTCTTCCGTGCAGAGAACTGATATAGTTACACATCTGTGACCAATTGATGATATCCAATAAGTACTCACTGCTTGATGCTTTTAAATAATAAACTAACTTAAATTATGCCAAAAAAGGTAAGGGACATGCTTTATTTTCCTATTTATTAATACTATGAGAAGGTGATATGTTTCCATGATATTTATAATGCTCTTATTTTTGCAGCAAACTCATAAAACTCTTGGGACAAATTTCTGTTACCTTATTAGAAAGATTCAAATCTGTTTCTTACTACACTAAAACTGCAAATATTTGATCCATAAAAGAAAATTTACTTTGTATTCAATAATGTACTAAAGTTCCTTTAAAAGCTGTAACTGCTGGCATTTACAAAAACATTTCCAAAATTGACAGTCCTTCTCCACTATACATGCACACCAGATTCTTTGAGCTGTGTATGACCTAGTACAGGACACTGTTATAATAAATAATATAGATATTAATGACATTAAATGATAATAAGTGACAACTGTGTGAAATCACTTCTTATTAATTACAGTTCTAATTAACTGCTATTCAGATTCTTGTTAAAAAAAAACAAAGGAGCTGCAGCAGTTCTAGATTCATCAGCAGTTTTGATGGTCTTTACTACTCTGTATTAACAGTGTGGTAAATAAAATGTAATATAACCCTGCTTAGTTATGAATGCAAGATAATAGATGATGTTTTAGTTTGGTGACCTCTATCAACAAAGCAACAACAGCATTATACAGTTTTCCAATTTTTACTATGAAATAGACCTTTGACCACCACCATCCCTTTAAATTATTTTTCTGCTCCATTCTCACAACATTCAACAGCAATGAGGAAGGTTTCCGAATGCTCACAGATCTCATATGCTAAAGTGAACTCCAGAGATTAATAGCTTCTGAAAATACAAAATGCCGCTTCATTTTCCATTTGATAAGCCTATTACCTAGTGCAAAACTTCTGATGAGAGATCGTCAAAGCCATGGGGATCTGCAACGCAAACAAAAATTTTCTCTGACAATCTAGTACACTAAAGAGAGGAAAAGATCTATGCTGGTTACGTCAGTCGTCAAGATGACACCGAATTTTCTGTAATCAGCACAATGCAAGCGAGCGACGTGATGCAGTCAGTGCTACATCCAACCATGCTGACTCCCAGGTTCAACAGGCAGGTACCTATTTGCAGCCGGGTCAGTAGCTGGTCATGTCAAGACAGCTGAAGAGCAAAGCTTGAGTTCACACTTCAGGGTCCACAAGATGCCATTTGCACTTACACTCCACTGTAGTACTTATGGTAGAATTCCTTTTCAAATATGTACCTCTAACCTATTTTGAAACAATATTATTATTTAGACAGTCTAACTAGAATCCGTTTTAACCCTACAACACTTTTTCTATTCCTTAACAGTATCTTATTAGAGCTACAGACAATATTCAGACATTTTATAATAAGACTTGAACTACTAAAACCATAAGCTTAGTTTCATTTATTTATACAGTAAAGCAGATTTAAACTGACTCATGTGCTTCCAAACAAAAACAACATAGTGGAAGACAATCGAATGATTATACGTTGAGTATCTTTACAACACCTTACAACACACTCATTTTATCTGAAATATGGTACTATTTTTCTAGGTTATGATTTTAAACAGGATTTGATATATTTAAAGTAGAATTGTAAAAGAGTCATGGTGTATTCCTGTGTTGCAGATCTGATTGCACTGAAGCAAAGCTGGTCCAAATAAGAGACCTTCGAAGACCACAAATCGTTGATAGCAGTTCTAACAGACTGAGTTTGTGCAGGATGATCAAGTTCAATAGACTATGTAAGCTTATATATTTAAATGGTGCAACTTTAGAAAAGGCAGAATTTTTACCCCAGGTTGCCTGTCTTAAGCTCTTTTGCCAAAGTGACAACTGGCTTCTACAATTCTCAATGTACTTCTACATGGTATATTTTTTGTGGGGGACAGAGGTAGTTGAGGTATCACGAACAGTAACCTAAGTTGCAGAAATAGTCTTAACTGGAGCATCATAGAGCTATGCAGGTTAAATGAGCCTTACACAGCTAAATAATGTGACACACAGACAGGCTCTCCTAACCAAGTTAGCTCAGTAAAATCTGCCTCTGGTTTCTCTTCACTGCAATACACAATGGAGAGAAAAGGAAAATCCAAAAAGGAAATCCATTTCTAAAAAAAAAAAATAATAATAATAATAATGCTGATTACCTGGAGAACTGGTTTAGTTTGTTGATCTGTGACTCTGTTACCAGAGGAAAATACATCCTCACTCATTGCATAGAATTAGAAGTATATCCTGCCCAGGAACATAGCAAGCAAGAATGTAAATTCCTATTGAATGGAATTTCCTAATTTTTCCAACAAAGTGCAAACTGATTTTTTTTTTCTGTTTTTGCCTAACTTAGGCACACCTCATTACATAAAACAATTGTTATTTGGCTAAATAGCAGTTATTCTTTCCAAATCAAATTTCTCTACATGTATTCTGATTGGATTTCAAGTATAGACAGACTAATGCAAGGCAGTTTACGGAAGCGATTATCCAAAAGACCTAGCAAGACTTGGGTAGGTAAAATGACAGATTATTATAAATATCCAGGAAGGCACACTTTTACTTGCTATCATCCAAGACCCTCTTACGCTGATTTGAGACATGACCATATACCCCACTAGTGCTTCCATATATTTTTGATGGCAGGCACACTAAGTAAACTTTTCTGTTAAAACAGAACTCATTCAGCATCCTTGTAAACCTGTGTTTGAAGGAATCTAGACTAAAGTATTTATGATACCTAGTGCTGAAGACAGCCCATCAGCCTAGAGTTCAGGACAGAAAGAGAAACAAGGAGAAAACGAGCCACCCTGTGCCACTGTCAAGTGGTCCCTGTTGGATGAAGCATGTACTCAGCAAAGTAGAAGCATTAACTGTTCAAATAAAACAATACACAAACTAAATAAAATGAAAATGGAACCCTTAAACCTTCAGCTGCTCTCTCAACAGTCTCTACAATAACTCTTAAAAAGCACAATAACCAGTATTATTATGTTAAGCAGTACCTATTCATGTGGCAGCATGCAGTGCTTCCCTTCATAAGCTCATGGTCTTATAAACACTTGAAAAATCTACAAATGCTTGTTTTAACAGACCTATAAATATATTCAAGTGTTCTTGACTGTACACACTTGCAGCACGGAAGCCATTTCTAAGGGAGGTGTCTGAAAAATTTATCATGTAACTATTGTTTGTCCAAAAAATATCTGGCTCTTTTCACATCAAAGATACAAGTGCATTTCTCTCTCACCTCTTTCTTGCATCTATCAGTAAAAGAGATTGTCTCATTTTCTCTCTTTGCACAGATTGCACATTTAATGCCAATCAGTTTACTAATTACTCCAAAGCTAAAATGAAACCTGTATTTATACAGGTAGATGAGGGTTCATTTATTCCTTGCTCTCAGGGCTCCGACACTTGAAGTAGGGTTAGAGGGGGAGCAATGGAAGGGGGAAGAAATCTTCAAAAATGGTTTGGTTCCAAATACTCTAATTCCCATTAGAAGCATACAACTACTTTATCTTTTTTCTTTTGCCATTAATTACAAATAAATTCATCTTTCTCTTGTGAAGCCTGAAGTTTGTTGTTGTTGTTAGATGAGTTGCATTCAAACTCCAACAAAAAAGATGAAGCCAACATTGAAATTCATCTCACAGTCCAGAATTTACTTAACGGCCAGCCTGTGCGCTGTGATAAACGGAATGATGATCCGGCAACATGTCTTTATCCATGGTTTGCTTTAATTAACGCCGGCTTGTTTGTTGAAAAGATGATTAATATGCCAATGAAAATTGCATAATTGAATACCACAACACTGGCACAATCAGAAAGACACATGCAGTTTTTTGATTAACATTTATTATTATTATTATTATTGTGTATTTTAATGTACTCTTCTCACTATGAAATGATGCAGTTTTTGACCGAGAGGTGAAGAAAAGCCAGGTTAAGTGAAGGATCTTCCATGGACAAAAAAGGTATGATGTGATTTAATCACACAATAATAGTTCCTTGGTCAAGCAGCCCTTTCTTCCAAACTCAAAATAGAAGTAAAACCACCTCAGAAAAAGAAAATACAGGAAAAATAACAAGCTACAATAAAAATCATAAACACAAATAACAAAAATACAAATGGCAATGATCATATGACAAAGAGAAGAAGTATGAAAAATCCAAACAATATATTCAATACTATAACAATTAGTATATGGGAGGTAGAGGAAATAATTTTTGAAGAACAGAAATGATAAGGAACTTTTACTCTAAAAGCTCTAAAAACAGGAAAACTACAGTATCATCCCTCTCCAGAACTTCACCTGAACAACTGACCTAACTTCAATTTCTTAACGTATTTATTTTGTTAAAGCCACATTATGACTAGCAAAACAGTGCCCATTAAGGTATGACCCAGGTTTTATTTTATCTATACCATTTACTGGTTTGGTTTTCCTGTATGTACTTATCCTTACTGTTCAACTTAAGGTAGACGTTAATGTTATTTAACACCAATTCTCATGCAAATGGGCAGGAAGATCCCTTTACTGAATTCAGACTTGCATATGAACTCAATAGGATATCTAATAGTTTTATAAATATCTCGGCTATTTTGGAAATAAGCTAATATAACAGTAAAATTAGCAACTTTGGAGCTAAGGTAAGCCAGAAATCTTTCCAGAGTTCTCCCTGAAAATTAGCATCTACATACTGACTTCATACTTTCTTCAGCACTTTATGCAGGCACAAGAATTTTCTGATAACTGAAGTTCCATTATTTAGATTAATAAACACTTGCACAGGATAACACAAAGCAAATACTGCTGCACCTTTACTATAATCAAATAAAACAGCAAGGAAAGATTTCTTTCTACAAAAAGCAGCACAAGTTGTAGGATTTCTGCAAGAATTGCTTTTCAAGGATCCTCACACATTGTCCTTAGATGGATAAGGGGAGAAAGGAGAGAGAAAAAATCCCACAGGAAGGGATTGTGTGCTCCAACTGTAACTCTTAATGACTTGTGCGGGTGTAGGGTGACCCTCGGAGGTCCTGCCTGCCTTTGGCAAGCCCCAGGTTACAGCTGATCCTGAGCACAAGTACTGAGAGCTCAGCTGAGCAGTAAGTACAGCCTGGAAAAGCGTGACTGTGCAGAGAGTGAAGGACACCCACCCTCCTGCTTCGTCCTCCAAAGCCATTCATTCTCCTTTAGGCTCAGAGCATAGATTCCTCAGCACTTTGCTTTGAAATGAATACATTTTTGATGTGAAACTCACAGGATTTCTAAGAGGTCCAGAAAGGGCTTCTCCCAGCTTACCTGTGCCTTTGGGAGACACTGATTTCCCAGTCTGCAGTTTAGCTCGGAGATTATTTAAGCACCTGAATGCCCACCTTTGCTATTCAGTATTCAGAAGATACTGGCAGGGAAAACAAGATGAAGTTTTTGGTTTTGAAGAGTCATAAGGGAGTCACACTCTTGGATTTCCTTGCCTTGCTGTTCTTAGTGTAACTAAAAAAAAGGCCCTTTATGTTATGGATGTGACATCAGAACTAAAAACAACAACAAAAACAAAGCACTAAAAAAACCCCACCACCACCACCAACCAAAACCACCCCAAACTATCATACTAATTAGGTGCAGAGAATTATAGCTACTGAAAATCTGTCCAAATGGGAAAAAAAACAAAGCACTTGGAAAATATTTGATTGCTGAAAAGATATAAACATTGTAAATTAAATGATATTAACAAAATAATCCAAACAAGTTAGAAAACAGAAGAGCTGAACTGAAGAAAAGCTTATTCCTATGCATAAGTCCCTGATAACAGCGATCACTAAGAAATTATTCAAACTTCCAAGAAAAAGTAAAATAGCAAGTTGAACAGCAAGTGTAGTAATAAACATTCCTCTTTCTTACACTTAAGGAACCAGATTATCATCAAATGAAACAATCAAGCTGAAGACTGAAAATACACCAAAAGAAGGTTGTTTTTTGTACCTAACAGCAGGGCAAGACAGTGAAGGCCAAAGCCATAGCAATACCAGAAATTCATACAAGAAAAGTTCATCAAGATTATTGAATGTAAATGTAGAGATAGTACTTCTGATGGAGGAAGCTGCAGAGTGCAGAACACCAGAAGCTGGCTGGGTATCATAGGGGAAACACCACCACCTGACTGTCAGGTGCTTATCATCTTTCCCCATTTATCCATTTCTGGCCACTGCCACAAACAGATAAGGTTCTAACTAGTCCACAACTGCCCAGTAGAGACTTAAGATGTATCTCATGCAAATTCAATGTACTAAACCTTTTAACATTTTCCAGAAACTTGTCTTCTACAGCCTCCAATCACCATTATTCTTTTTTCCCTGATTTTTTTTTTTTTGCAAATTTCTCAGTATTTTTCTGCTATTGAGATATTTGACAACTAGAATGCAACTGGTTTGGTCTCATTGCAATATCAGACCTAGATTTTAATTCTGGAGTAGGTTGTGGGAAATCAAAAGAAACATACATTTTTTTCCTAGAAGTTTCTAAAACTCTTTTCCAACTAAGTATTATTTTAATAACCTCATTCAAATAATTAATGGAGTTACTCAGTGAAGCCAAATAAATAAATCCTTACCAAGAACAGATCTTTTTACACCACTGCCAGATGGTGCCCTAAAAATTCAATACTCTATTATTTTATGAGAACCTTTTGTTTACAATTCTTGAGCCAGACTCACTCCATGTGATTGCATTCACATATACACCAATTTGAATTAATCCGTTTGGGAGTATAGTTTCATGAGATCAGATGTTTCATTAAAATATGGATATCACATTTCTTCTTTCCTAGTATGTAATTCAGTTTTTAAATATCCAGTATATCACATAAGGTCTTCTTATCATAAAGGTGTTCATCATTTATGATACTACCTTCATCTAGAGAACAGACTGCGAACCATGTGGACATGGGCTGAAAAAGGACTACTTTCTGAATAACTGATCAGTGAGGGACTCACTAGGTAACCTTACCAGTTTCTGGACTTTTCTTTCCAAATATTTTGTTTGCCACCTTTCCTTGAATATAAGCTGAATTGTTGGTCAAGTTAATAAAATTACTTTATTCATCTGTTCAGTTATTTCCGTGACAATTCTTATGCATATTACCATGTTTGTGAATGCTATCAATGTCTAATATTTCCTTGCATTTTCTTCTTAATTCTATAATATTTTCTTCTATTAATTCCATATGCTGTTTTTTTTAAGATTTACTTTAAAAAGAAATTCTTTCCTTGCCATTATAGGATTTATTCTTACAACTGTTCCAAAGAAGGCTAATGTGCCAATATTTTAAAAACAGAAAGAGACTGACCTGGATAATAGGCCTGTCAATCTGATATTGATACATGGCAAAGAAACTTGAACAGATGATATAGAGCTTAATTAATAAAGAATTACTCAAAATTAATAAAATTAGTGCCAATCAACATATGCTTAGGGAAAATATCTTAAAATACTAATGTTGTATTTTCTATTAACCAGATCATGCTTAGCTGATAAAAATCATATGTTACCACTATTATATTTAAACTTCTGTAAGGTATTTGACTTAATAGAATATTCCATTTTAATTAGGGGTAAGATATCGATAGTCAAAAAAAAAAAAGCTGAGTAGAAACTGGTCAAATGACAAATATGAACACTGAGTCACTGACTGGATATATTCTTAATGAAACCTGGAAACCACTGGTTCTCAACCCTTCTGTCCTTAGAGTCCTCATGAATGACCAAGATCAACAAATCAAATCATTCAGTGATAAAATCTGAGGAAAAGAAAACAATTGCAGAGGACTAAATAATGAAGTAGGCTGGTACAGGACAGCATAATGAGCTGGCAAATCTGGGCTCACTGCACGTGTGTGGTAATACAGAAGAACAAAGCGCCCGGGGAACTAAACAATGCAGGACATACTCATAGGGCAGGGGACTTTCTTCTGAGAAGCACTGGCTATGAGAAAAATTTGGGGATTCAGGACTGTTATCAGCTGACTACGATTTCCCAGTCAAACACTGTAGCCAAAAGTGGAAGTGTACAGCAGCAAGTGCTACTAAACAGTAGCAATGGAAAGATATGTTGTGCAGCAGTAGAAAGGTTACAGTAACTGGGTGAGATGGCACTGGCATGGATCTACCATAATTCTGTGCCCAGTTCTCTTGCCTTAGTTCCCAGGAGAAAGCTGAAAACTTTGAGGAAAACTAGTGGAAACACATTAAAATCAAAAGGCCAGAAAAGATGTCCCATGGTAAGAGAGTCAAGAAAATTAAGTCTCCTCAGATTATCAAAAAGAATGCTACATTTTGACTTGGATGTGCACATAACTGAAAGGGGAAAATAAATATGATGGCAGAGTTCTTGATCAAGCAACAACAGATACAGAAAAGATGTAAAAGAATGGGTGGAAACTGCAAGTAAGCAAATTCAGACTCAAATAGGCCGCATGTTTTTAGAAGAATTCTCAAACATCAAATCAAACTATCAAAAATACAATAGATTATTTATAGAAAATTTAAATTCAAAATTTAAATTCCTCTACTGCCCACTGGTAAGGCTACATGTGGAGTATTGTGTGCATCTCTGTCTGGCCTCCCCCATATAAGAGAGACATGGACATACTGAAAAGAGTCCAGCAAAGGGCTACTAAAGAACTGGAACATCCCTCAAATGAAGAAAGGCTGGCAGAGCTGGTGCTTTTAGCCTAGAGAAGGCTCAGGGGGAACCTCATCAGTGTATGCAAGTACTTGAAGACAAGGCGTAAAGAAGACAGAGCCAGGCTCTTTCCAGTGGTGCTCAGTGGCAGGACCCAAGGCAATGGGCACAAACTGAAACACAGGAGGTTCCCTCTGAGTATCAGGAAACACTTTTCACTGTGAAGTGACTGAACAGTGGGACAGTTTGCCCAGAGAGGTTGTGGAGTCTCCATACCTGGAGATGTTCAAAAGCTGTCTGGATGTTATCCTGGGTAATCAGTTCTATCCCACCCTGCTTGAGCCCGGGGTTGGACTAGACAACCTCAAGAAGTCGCTTCCAACCTTAATCATTGTATGATCCCATGATGCTGTGATAGTTGGGCTCAACTAACTGGTACTGGTTAGCAGATCATACTAATGAAGGAGTTTGATAAGAAGTGGAGTACTGCACGATTTATGCTAGAAAACATGTTGTTTAACATCTTTATCAATGACCTGGAGGAAAGTTTGATATGCACTGTTGTCAAATTTGCAGAAGATGTCAAACTGGGAGAGAACCATTCAAAGGCAGCACAGTCATTCAGGGCAGCCCAAACAGTTGGGAGGAACTGGCTTACAGGAACCTCATGAAACTTAACAAGAACAAACGCAACGTCCTGAGTTTGGGAAGGAAGGAACCAAGCCTTGCAATGGGACAGGCACTGTCTGGCTGGGGAACAGCTCTGCTGGAAAGTGCCTGGGGGTGTTTTTTGACGGGAAGCTGAAGATGAGCCAGCAGTACACCCTGGCAGCAAAGAAGGTCAACAGCTTCCTGGGCTGTACTAACAGAAGCACAGCCAGTAGACCAAGGGTGATCTACTTGTCAGACCACATCTGCGATACTACATCCAGTCTCGGGAATTCTGCTATATTGACAAACTGAAGCAAGTTGCGCAAAGGACTATCAAGATGGTCAGGAGTCTAGAGCACTTATCCTGCAGAACATAGAGAGGGAGCTGGATTTGTTCAGCCTAAAGAGAGGATTTCAAGAGGGAATTAACAGCAGCCTTGCAATATTAAGAGGAGTTCACCAAAAAGGTAGAGGCAGGCGCTTAACAGTGATGCATGCCAGGAGAACAAGAAACACTGGACACAACCAGGAACAAGAAAGGATCAGACTGGATATGACGAGACACTTTTAACCATCAGGACAGCAAAACATTAAAATAGGTTGTCCAGAATTTTCAGCATCCAACAGGATAAAGGCCCAGTCCACCCTGTCTGATCTCAGAGTCAATCACACTTTGAGCAGCAGAATAGACCAGAGACCTCCTGAGATCCCTTACAACCTGAATTATTATAGGATAGGATATTGTTTTAAGGGTATGCTGTGCTTCAAAACAGAAATAAATTTTGACTAAAATACACCTTTTGATTTATGGCTAGTAAAATCGGATGTTTTTTCCTGGACTTTTAATTTATGCATTTTATGAATCTATCATTTCCCTACATGTTTCATTTAGTATACTTAGTTTTAAATAGTCTAGGAACTTAAGTTAACTTTCAGTAAAAAAAAGACAAGTTCAATTTCTCTTTAATGTCATTTATGAAGCAACCTTGTTATTAAACTTTTTGCTATATCAAAGATACTGATTTTAATCTTAACATAAAAGATAAACCAGATAGGTCAGTATGTTTCATATTTTTTCAGCCTGATAGGCAAGCAGTTGCACATGTAAGTGTTATTAAAGCAGAATTTACATGTATCAATGCACAGATGTCAAGTTGAAACAACACCCCTAAGAGAAGGGAGGTGATGGGAAAAATATCAAACACTAACACAACACTTTCAAGTGTTCCTTCTTTTTCTTTGCAAAAGCATCAGAGCAGTAACCTCATTTAAGACTCGCTCAAATGTGAGTTTTTAACACAGCATGAAGCATTAGCTTGCTGTTCACATCAGCCTAATGAAGTAAGTGCCTTTACACTTAAGGCAAACCACAGAAAACAACAAAAAATCCTCTACTACATCTTTCAGGGATAAGCCCTATAGTAAGTGATCTTAGAGCTTGTGGTTACGTGCAATGAATTTGGTGAACAAGCAGGATTATAAGTGACTCATGGCTACTGTGCTCTCATGATTTATGCAACTTAATAAAAGAAGCTCCAAGAGAAAATGAGACTAACATAATCACACAGGATCCAATATGTAGAGAACTGGATCGCATTGTACTGTGTATTAATCTCATAATGGAAACAGCTCACTGGATGCCATTCCCTAGAGCCTCTGACTCAGCCACCTGTGGTGGCTTTTGGAAACATGTTCCACTTTACAGATTTAAGCCCTATAGAGACAATATCATCAAACGTTCAGCATCAAACCATTTCATTGTTTTCATCTCAAGATCTGTTCTCTGGTTGTTTTAACTGAATAGCGCTCCAGCGAGATATAAAAGCTGTGGAAATAGCTCTTTCCTGTGTCCCTGGTGACTTCGCAAATCTCGTGAGGTTCAGGGCGCATGATTATTTTTGTAATAAACAATAATCATGTTACAAACTTTAATTACATAGCCTTAAAAGCCCCAGGGAGTGATGCGTTTACACACAGAGTGGGATGTAAATCTGCAAAAAATTAGAAAAACATATCTACTGTTTTGCTTTTCTTTAGATATCCTACAGATATGAACATGATTTCCAGAGTTTTGATAACCTACCATCCTTAAAGACTATTAAGGTATTTGCAGTTGCTCAGTGTGTGGAGAGGAAAAAAGAATCAAGCTGTAGACATTTCAAATTAGGTAGGAAGAACTTTGCTGTTCAGATTTGGAGAAGACTTTCCCCTATGTGACTTACTTGGTCATGATGCAGTTCTGTCCAAAATAAGAAAATGAGATCTAAGACAGCTTAATTCTACAGATATTCATAACTTTTTTTTTTTTCTGCACTGAAAGAAAACTTACGACATTTTGTTTTCCTTCTTCTTAGTAAGTTCCCTAACAATAAACTCCCTATAAACTGTTCAGAAACATTTTGGTAGTATTTCTGTGCACTCTTAGAACAAGAATGACTTTGTTGAAAGTGTTTCCAGATATTATTAGAGTTGATCATTCAGTGAGCATTCAAATACATCATATAGGAAACAAAAATATTAAACATTAAATACATTACTCAGTTTCCAAGTCTGAGGAGCAGAACTGGGCCCCAATTGTCTTTCCTTGTATTTAACTAATCTTATTTCATGATCCTGCAAATTAAACAGAAATAACAGCATAACTATTATCATGGAAGAACAAATGGGAAAACCCACAGTTGTTACTCTAACATGTCTGAGGAACCAAGCCAACTCCGGAGAGAACCTGAGCACATATTTTATTTGAATTATGAGTACAATTCAGTAGTTAGCTGTTTAAACTGTGGTTGACAGTTTAACACTATCTTCAACTGTCTAAAATCTTGATGTCAAGTATGAGCTACACATCCCAGTTGTCTGTAATAAACTGAGACATATCCAAGTGGTAAAATTATCCCCTTTCTTGTCCATGACTATCTTAAAATGGAATGAGTAAAGGTGTTTATCTTGCTGCATTGACTAAAGACTACCTTTAACTTACAAATTACTATATTGAGATAAGCCAAAATTAAAAGGACCATTTAACCATTTCTCAAAAGGCTGTTCTAACCTGAAGTTGAAAATAGGGAGAAGTTTGAAATGTAGCAAGATATACTTCTGCAGAAACATGGGCATCAAAATTAAAATGATGAAAACTATACTTAGTGAGACAGAGACCATTGTGACAAAGGACACAGAAAAGGCTGAGGCACTAAATGCCTTCCTGGATTCAGTTGTTGCTTCTAAGGTGTGACATCATGCTTCTTAGGTTCCCAAAGCTAGTGATAAAAGGGTAGACCATTATTCACAGGACTGGAAGATTAAGTAAGGGAGTACATAAGCAAATTGAACATACGTCCATGGGACCACATAGGCTGCATCTAAGGATGGTAAGGGAGCTGGCCAATGTCACTATGAATCCATTCTCCATCACCTATGAAGTGCTGTAGCAATTTCTGAGGAGGAAAACTCCTCTATGACTAGAAATATCAAATGTTACATCAACTATCTAGAAAGATAAGAAGGAGGTTGCAGGGAACTATGGGTTTTTCAACCCAAATTTCATCCCTGGGAACAGTGTGAAGCAAATCCTCCCCAATGTCACAGCAAGGCACATACAGGACAAGAATGTGGTTGGGAACACCTGCCATGGATTTACTAAGGGCAAATCATGCCTGACCAACCTCACTGCCTCCTGTGATGAGATGATGGGCTCAGCGGGTCAGAGGACAGCAGTGGTTATTGTTGGACTTTAGAAAGGCTTCCCACAGAGTATTCTCTTAGGCATATTGGTGAGATATGAATTGGATGGAGAGATTATAAAGTGGGTAGAAAACTGGGTGAACTGTTGAATCAAAGGACTGAACAGCAGTATGAAGTTCAGCTGGAGGCCAGTTACTAGTGGCATCTCAAGGGTCAGTTCTGGGGCCAGTGCTTTTTAACATCTTTATTAATGGTCTGGACGACAGGAAAAAACACGCTTCATGTTTGCAAATGATATCAAATTGGTGAGAGCAGCTGAGAACCACTGGAGAGCAAGTCTCCTACTCAGAGGGATCACAACGACCTGGAGAAATAGGCTGACAGAACCCACATGAGGTTAAACCAAGGCAAATGCCAAGTCCTGTACCTGGGATAGGCTGGCCCCATGCAACAGTACAGACTGGGCGCTGCCCAACTGGAAAGGAGCTTGGCTAAAAAGAATCCATGAGTAGACGATTTTGACACGTGTCCTCAGTGTGCTCTTGCAGCAACAAAGACCTGTTGAGAATATACAGGCACGTACAGGGCTGACTGTGGTGGAGGAGCACGGGACTGACAGGGGCTGCAGCAAGGGGTGGCTGAAAGAGCTGGGAAGATCAGTGTTAGGACAGGAAGGCTAAGGGGTTTTAAGTGTTGTATTAAATGTATAATGGGAGGGTAAAGACAACACAAAGCCACTCTCCTATTGGAGGTGCTCCAGAAGAAGACAAGTTGCAACAAGGGAAAATTCTAACCATTTCCACAACATAAGGTAGACAAGCATCAGAGCAGCTAAGCAAGCAAATAAAACATTTAATATGCTGAGAAAGTCTGTAGAATCTTCATCCTTGGTGATCTTCAAACCTTGACTGGCTCAGGCCCCAGCAATGTGATTTAAGTTAGCCCAGCTTTGAGCTGGGGCTGGACTACACAACCTCTGAAGGTGCCTTCCAATCTAAATTAGTTTATGATTCTGAATAGTGGTATTATTCATACTTATTAATTAATAACTGTTAATAAATAATTGATACATTCATACTTAATGTCTCACTGAATCAAGGCTCTCCTGGATGAAAAAGTCTGACTGCATTTTAAAAATATTATCAGTAAAAGGAAAATGTCTTGCATAATAATCTAAATAAAAACCCACAGCTTTCCTTGTATTCATAACTCATGTCAGTTATTCATGCTTTCTCTTTCTGATATGTAAAGCACATTTTAAATACAAATCAGAACTAAAGACAGGGTCAAGACTTAATAATTTAGTTCTTAATTGAAGTTCAGTGGAATACAGGTAACGATGTTGAAGAGAATAATGTAGAAAATCTCACTTCAGCAGCTGCTTATCGTTACATATATCTAGAACTCTCTTTATTCTGATTCCATAGGTGTCTAAGCTCAAATGCAGTTGCATTCTGGGGTGGTAGGTTAATATCCCTCTAAATCTATCAAAATGCAAAGAGACAAAGCAAAGAGATTCTCTACCCTCAGAGCAAACCAAACATACCTGTACAGTGAGGAGTACAGCACACATTTGCTTTCAGGATGGAACTGGTGATAGTGACCATAATTTCATAAAAACTCTGATCTAGGAACCAGGACACTTGGCTCCCATTTTGGTTCACCCTCGGGAGACTCCAATGCACATCTCTTTCCTCCAAAAATGCTTCTCGAAAGGGAGGGGGAAATTCTCTGTCCACTCTTTATGTTGATACTAATGATTTGTTAGCCAAAAATGAATGATGTACATGGCACCTTTACTATGCTCATCGTCTAAGGACAGAGATGTGGATTTCTGTGCCTTCACCTGGAATTTTGCATTTGTTTGGGTTTTTTTGTTTTTTTGATTTTTTAATAGACAACAAGTCACTCAAAGTAGAATAAATTCTGGAAGTACAGACATGAACTCAGCTCTCTCCCTTTCTAACTGGATGCCTTAATCTCACGACTACAAAACTCAAGACCAATATAATAGAAGGAGGGAGGGAATGGTGTTTCAAAACTAGAAAAATGTACATCCTTGAAACATGAGTCAAGAGTCTTCTTGAAATAAAAAAGGTGTTCTTGTATCTTATGATAGAGACCCTATTGTAAAATTCCATCTCCACTTCTTCTTTTTTCTGACCCAGTTTCCAATAAATCATCACTTGATCAACTTAAGAAATGTACGAAACTCAAAAAAACATATGAATGGGGGACTATAAGCTTCTCAGTTTAGGTAGCTTCTCAACGAATGAAAATCATGGGGGGAAGCACAGAGACGGAGGACACATTGGTTTTGGGCTCCAGTGATGCTGGATTCACCCGCAACTGAGACTTTGGACTCCCCTCCTCACAGGCCCCTATTGCCTCAGTGACACTAATCCATAACGCTATAATGTAAATAATGCATTGCTGTACTATAACTACATAAAACAGATACTCCAAGTATAGCTCAAAAAGCCTGTCTTCTGCAGGGCTGTAAACAACTCTTTAAATCAATAACTGTGCCAGTGCAATATTACTGTCACTAAGTGCTTACAGTTTTTCCAGTCCAAGTAGAACATGTCATAAGTTTCATGCTGTATTTCCTGACAAGTTAGTGGTTTATGTTAAACTTAGACTTCAAGTGACCTGACATTAATGATGTTTATCTACCACTTAGGCTGCTAGATACTAAGAAATGTTTCCCTCGTTCCCAGATCAGCCAAGGCAGCCTCGATCCCCATTCTGTCATCCCGACTGGGAGCCACAACGACCGGCAGCACAAGGATTTTTACAGGAGGTTAGGGGGCTCGGAGCTTGTCTCCTGGTGATAAAATTAGAGAGGAGAATTAAAGTGATTACATTCTAAAAATGACTTACTAGAAGTGACAGGTTTTTTTAACCTAAATATTTTTTAAGTACCAAATTTGTCACTCCTGTAAGTTATATGTTACTAACTGTAAAATTATTTTATTGCAGCAGTAAAAGAAATGAAGTACTTTTAGTGAATGTTTTTAGATAAATCAGGAACCTTGTATTCAATTCACATTTTATTTGCTTATATAAGGACTTTTTTATTATTATTTTTTTTAACTGAGTTGCTGCAGACCTCTGAATCATAAAAAGAAATGTGTGCGCACACAGCACTGCCAGCCCCCCAGTTAGTCTCTCCTGAGCCAAAGCAATCCGCTGCACCAGGCAAGTTTAAAAACCAGGTAGTTAAGACTGCTGAGGTGTTTTAGTGACAATTTAGAAGATCTGTCCAAAGGAGAGACACAGAAAGTATAATCCCATCTTCAAATCCTATTTTTGAGACTGGAAAGTACATTTTGGTTTGTATTAATTTTGTGCAATTTTGATTATAATTTATCCGATAACAGAAAATATTTAGATCTGGATAAGAAAGAGATTTGCCAGTTTATAGCCCTACATGAACTACCGTGTGGTGTGAGACACTATACAATGCAAGAGATTTAAATAAAGACTACAGATGTCATGATTGTTATGTAATATCAATTTTAAAGGAAATAGTCTTCAGAACACAGATTTTTTTCCAGCAAAATTTCAGAAATAAACTAAAATATCCAGAAAGCTGGAATTTCTAAGCAACTGCTTTCTTTTCTGCTTGTTTTTAATATGTGTTATAAACCTTGCACTTAAAAAGTACCAAATCAAAAAAATACTACATGTATTTATCTCTAAGTTCAGTGGATGAGACACACCATCCATAACTATCTCCAATACACTTATTTAACCAAGGCCTAAAATGTTTGTTTCATCTCTAGATATGTCTTAATAAAACATGAATAAAGAGGAAAAAAATGACAAAAGGGACAGAAGCACCAACAGTTCCTTTTCCAGTGTCTTCCCAGCTGGTGACCACCAACTGAAATCTTTACAGTGTATTCATAACTGAAAGTACAAAGACTGGCTGGAGGGGGAGGACACTGAAGAGGGGGAAGGCTGCCTTCTTTATCACATGTAGTTTAACTTACAGCTAGAACCATTCATATTGTAAACATAATCTAAATTAAAATGCAGAAAGTTCTGTTACAAAGGAGAATAATTTAGGTTTAAAACAGTAATGTCAATTGGAAATAACTAGGAAATTTGTAAGTCTGATTAGGCTTTTTTTCCCCTCTGGTAACATAAAATGACAGATCTCTAAGTCATCCACATACAGCTAGAAATATCTCTGAGCTTGTACCACCCTGTTACAAACAGTGTGCACAACATACAGCATACAACAAACTTGCACAGACTCTGGAGACAGAAATCACTGGGTGAGTCTCAGTTATCTGATTTCAAATTCACTGTCAAGGGGCAATAATCTGTCATTTCAGAACACAAAGGGGAAGAATGATGTTCCTTATTGCACAAAGACATCTCTTTACTTTAGATTATTTCCAAATGCAGCTACTGCTTAAAGGTTTGGAGTCTGATCCTTTTTTCCATAGCACAATGACAAAAAAAGCTCAGAAGCCAAGGACAGGGAAAGAGCTGATTTAGCATTTTCTCATTCTAAAATCCTCTGTGAAGGGGTTTTAAGTGTGAAGAAGAAGTGAGAATAGGTAGGTAACATGCACTAGAACTAGTTCTATTATTAACTCTTCCTCTGCAATTTCAGGAAAGGTTAGAAAGCAACAGGGAAGAACAGTGGGGAGAGAGGAAAATTTTTTTTTTTAATTCTTTGCTGGTAACCTTAACAGGAAAGAAAAAGACAAAGAATCATACAGAATGACTATGCCAGGCAGAAGAGACTGATGATGGGATAACTTAGATTTCTTGTTCATTCCCAGTTTTATTATTCATTTTTGATAGCATCTGCAGAACCCTAGACAGTGGTGAAAAAAAAAGAAAAAGGAAAGAAAGGATTCTACACGTTCTCTGAAGCCCACATTTCTTTTGAGCATGCAACTCTTCTTCAAGTTAAGAAACCTTCCTTATGGTTTCCTTTCTCATCCCGTCCTGCCTTTGATTATTGTCCACAAAAGCACTGTTTCAGAAGCTCTCCCTTTTCCCTCTCTTCTTGCTACACTCTCAAAATTAAACCAGACTAGGTACACAGTCTTGATTACTTTTGCTACCAGTTCATAAAACTTGCTGTGTTCCATCTACAAAAAGCAACTATTCTTCCCTCTTTCCACTATGAAAACACTCATGCTGACAGTTCAACTGTTGTCAGCAGAAGCTGGTACGGTGATTTCTCCTCCAAAACACTTATCATATCAGTTTTAACTACGTTCAAAATTATACCTTAAAAATAACATATCTACATGTCCAAACAGCATCACCTCCTTCCTTCAAATTCTCTCTTTATAAAATGGAATTGTGATATCCCTGGCCAGGACTTCAATAGTCTCCACAGTCCCAGGTAAGCTCACAATTACAATTACTCTCTTTAAAAACCCTTGCCTAATTGGTCCCAGGTAGTTTTGAACTAGTGTACTACTACCTTAAAGCTCACTTAATGGCACTGGTATTACATATTTATATCCAGCAGAGTAAATACCTGTTTGATTAAGAATTACACCTACTGCTGTAGATGTGTTTAGCTTTACAAACCACTGTATCTCAAATAGAGTTAGATATCTAAATAACTTTGCAGATCTTGGCCAAGATCTCTTGGCAATTACTGCAAAATCATTTCTATGCTGTCTTAGATCACACCTTTTCCACAGAAGAGCCCAGGTTATCCACAGCATGTCCTGCACAATTTAACCCTACATAGTGAGACAGAGCTAGAGGATCATCTAAAGACAGACTTCCACGTCTTTCATAAGACTTGGCCAGGACAAGAGAACTTGTAACTCGGACATCTAGAGACACTTTGAGATGCCTTCAAAGGCTGTCACATTGCTAAAGAAAACAGCCACAAAATCCCTTGGAGATGACGCCATTTAAATGTCTTCATTCTTTACCTATAACATTTGGAAAATACCACTACAGCTTCTTACACAAGGATCAGATAAAGTTTGATCACACATCATTATTCTCTGAAATATAAAGCAGTTGTTTGAAATACTCTCGATTAGTGTTTAGTATACAGGGCATACACAGAAAACAAACTACTCATATTTGTTCAAACACACAGCCATATCCATGCATTCACAGAACGAGAGAGAGAGTCAGTCTGTCCACGTTGGTGTTCCCAGGAACCTAAATTTGTGCGGTCCTTTTCTTTAGAAAACACCATTTAACCCTTCCCAAGCTGCAGGTCTCAGGTCAGTTGCAAGCCACTCATTGGCAAAAATGTATGTGATGGCCAAGTCTCCCTGCCGTGTGGATGATGATGCCTCGTGGATGCACCTTTTCCCCTGTGTGGCTGCACCCAAGAGATGTCCGACAGCTGTTGCACTTTATGCCTGTTCAGTGATAATCATTCTTGCACACCTGTAGTCCCAGCACAAAGCTGAAGACCAAACTAACACTGGGCTAGATGAAATCATTCCTTCAGACAGATTTAGTCCATGAGGTGTCATTTCCACCCTTGTTTTTTTACTCATCTATTATACCCTCTAGCTTTCCTCTACAACTGAACATGCCAGACACTCCATCACTGGAAATACACCTCAACATGGCCCAAGTTAGAAATTTTCCTTTGAAACAAACCAGATGTGCTGCACTTTACAGGCAGATGTATAAAAGGAAAAGCTTTGGCTATGCCACAAGTTACTATACCACCAAACCGTAAGGATTTAACTTTGACTTCTCTTTTTTCATTAATAGAGGCATAAGCATAATCCTCCAGGCATGAATGCCAGCAAGGCAAGGTAATGAGAATAAACGTTTAATGCTGTTGAATGGGCATAGCAACTGTACTCCCTGCCTGCAGCTAAATACCGTTACTACAAAGGCGTTCTCCCAGTTATTGCTACTAATAGTTGTTGCTGGGCAGGTATGTATATGGGAATCGTACTTTAAAAGGGAGAAAAAAAAAAAGGGGGGAAAAAAAAAAAAAAAGAGGTCTAATAATTTTGTGCTACAGACCAGAGTTCTGCTAAAGAAATTTAATCCTTTTTCCAATATGGAAAGAAGCCCATTGTGTACAAGTTTACTGCAATTTCAGTCAGTGTGTGAACTCCAGTAACACTGACTATAACAACCCCTTCCTCCTCCCTTAAAAAAAGCAAACAAAACCCCCACCCACATTGGCTACTTGGACTGATAAATTCTCCCCTCCGTGCTTCCCTCCCCCACAAACGGTACCTTCAATCCAGCCAGAACTTGCCCGGATCACAGGGCACTGTCAGCACAGGCTGACCAATCTCAGAGGAGGTTTTTTTCCCCTTTTTTTTCTTCAAGATACTTCGTGTTAACAGCTTGAGGGGGTTCAATCAGCACTGCTTTGATCTCGGCTGGAACTATAATTATTTAACATTGTTACAAGGATTTCTATAATCCATCCTACCATTAAATCCCTTTTACACCCTCATCTTCTGAAGGCTAATCTGCATCCGTACACTCAGTTTGTCTCTTCAGCCGGTTTCATCAGGCTCTGGCATTCTCCAACATCCAGAGTGATGGTTCTTTTTTTTCTAATGAAATCATTTTCTTTCAAATTGAAAAGCGCAAAAGGTCTTGTGCATTTGCTACCTTTTGATGAGATAGCTATATAACACCAATATAATCCACTGTTTGCTGCAAACTTCCTCCCAATTTCATAAAATTCATTTTCTCTGTGGTATTTTCATTGAATTGATGATACATATGCGTGTGTTATATACATAGCTGGAGAAAAAAAATATCAAATGAACACCAGCAGATGCTCTTTGAAAATACAGCAAAGCCAAGAATAGTAATAGTGTGCTCATTTCTCTCTATACTCTCCTTGGTAAATATCATAGGAAACACTGTATCCAAACTTGGAAAGCTAGGTAAATAAATGTGCAGTGCTTGAAGAGAAAATGGAAATATTTTATAATTATAATGTATGAAAGACACACATCACATGAAAAAAAGGGCTTTAAAAGATTCAAAGGAAATAAATGACAGAAAGAGAATGAATACAGAGCAAGAGCATGAACAAAATCAGACCAGGAATATAAAAGGAGATGATCAGAAATTATGAATGATCAAAAGGGACTCGAAAGAACAAAAAGCTTTCTTTTTTTTTTTCTTATAAGGAAAGAAAACTTGACAAGGAAAACGACATTTTTTCAGCACGTATATATGAGTATATGGGGGAAACTGCCTCTTTGCTGCACGTGTTTTGTTGGAATCGTTTTCAAGCAACCAAAATGTAAAGACATTTGCTCCACAAAGCCCCGCGGGACTGTCACCTCGACACCCCCCGTGGCGTGACCGTCTGCATGTGTGACGGGAACACAGGTGCGGGCAGGACGGCGGGGGAGACAAACACAACGGGCAAGAACCACTGAGCCACGACCGCAAGAGAGAACCACATAGACGCTTAGGTGCTACAGCTTTTTTATGAAGTAAATTGATTCAGATAAATAATCTCCTACCCTCTATCTCACAATACATAAGGTTCATTAAAGCAGTATACATGGACTTGTTTTATTATTACAAACATTTGCATAAGGAAGGCAAAAGGTGAACAGTAAGTAGTGTCTGTGCAAAAGAAAAACTGGAGAAATAAAGTCAATGAAAAACATAAACAGGATGGGCCACAAATAAGAAACTCACATAGAAAAAATAAGACCTTTAAAAGGGTAAATTTTCTTTTGTTGCCCTCAACTGTTAAGATAAGGTTTAGTTTATCAGCTGACAGTTTATCAATAAGCAAGAGTCGTAATACTAAAATACTGCTTGGACTTAGTTAATAATTAAAACAAGAGGCAATAGATTCAACTGCTTTTCAGAAGAACAAACTAAGAGCCACTGATGCTTCACACAGGGTATTTCAGAATATCCCTTCAGCCGAATATATGGCACTTTTTGATTAAAACAGAAAACTGAAAAAGATAATTTAAAAAATATTAAATGTTTCCTTTAAGAAAATATTTGTCCTTAGGGACATTTTGGACACTATATATCACAATCCTTTTCTATCCCTGGGCAATATTTTAACATCTTCTCCACTCAATTAATAATGTTAGTATATTCCTGTATACAGTTACACCAAAAATATATACAGTTATAGCAAAAATCTTACTAGCAAATAAAATAAGATCAAGACTAATGTGCATTATGCCACCACAAGATTGTATTTCACAGCTGTAATCAGAGCCATGAAATGTGACCGGGTTCTTCACATTAAAAAAAAAAAAGATTACAGAATTCATATGAGTTATAATTTTAAAAATTAACAAGTTATATAAGACCTTACTATCCCACCACTGACAATGGAGTTGCTGTGAAATGAAAATGAACAACTGCCTCAAGATTTAGCTCCTACTTCTGAAAAACAAACACACAAAAAGGAAGCAGAAAAATAACAAAAAAACCCCCACACAACACACAACCAAAACCTATTCATTTCAAAAAGTATATATGAGTCTAAACGTCTTGTATATTAAGATAAGTATTTTAATAGCAAATGTTTCAAAATAGGAAGTAAGTTAGAAAATCAAGCAAACCCACGCAACAATGCTCTGTAACTAACAGAAACAAGAAGTTACAATTTGAAGTCCTTATTCACTGTATTCAGAATTCTGAACCTTACTGAAGTCATGTACTCAACCTTTAAGGCCCTTTTACATTGTCAGAGTGGAAAGGGCCCTTTAGCATTGCTTCGATTGGCATCCCTATTAATTTATGCAAGTTTGCTGAGTACAGAGAAAGTACAATGATAAAGGCAGCTCCTTCCCGGAAAAGCTTCTGACCTAAAGCCATAGTCCTACAACCACTTACATACGTGCTTAACTTAATGCATGTCAGTAGTTCTTTGTTTAATGGCACGCTCATCTGCGCTAAATTAAAAGTTTGTAAATGCTTTGCTAGATGGAAGCCTACAAGATATTTATTTTTTTTTTATTTCTTACTATCTGGAGAGAACAAACAAACAAACATACAAACAAACAAACAAAAGACATTGATTCTATCTTCAAATGCCAGGTTAGTCTGAAAAAATAAATTTAAGCAAGTATTTCTTGAACTGTGCTACAAAGTGGCTTCAGATATTTTCAGATGCTCAAAAGTATGCTTGTTCCTATCTGCCATTAATAACAACGTCCAGGTGGATGAACACTGCCCTGGTGACTGTGGGTAACAGTCTTTCTCTTAAAAAGTCAGTGTATTTGTGAGTCTTATGCAAACAATATATGCATTCATACATTAACCGGTCATTAATAGACTAGTTATTAAATCCATTGGCATCAATGTGTACTCTTCTATTGACTTCAACAGGACCAGAAATTTTAAAGATATATTTTGAGATCTTTAAATTTAAAGACCAAGTTTGACCACCTCCACAGAAAAGAAGAAATTTTTGCCTTCTGTTAGAACCTAAATTAGCACAAGTAATTGCAGAATTTAGGTGCATAGCTGTCCAACAGTATCCCCAGTGCTTATTACCACATTTCTGGAGAGAAGACCATGTTAAACTGAGCGATATTTGACAGCATGTAACTCTACAAACAGGCCCCTGACACCCACAGGGCACCCCAGGCAGTGATGAGTGCTCCAGCTGAAGGTGCCCATGTCAGGTTACAGCAGTCAGCTTCAGGATTTGGTGTTCTTTATTTATGCATATAGACTGCTTAATATAGATAAAGCAAAGCTCTGACTGCTGGTGAGCAAAATAAAGTCATATTTCACAGTTATGATGTCATCAAAGGACTATATTTCATGGCTATAACATCTTTGCAAATATATACATAAAGTGGTATCCCCAAGGAGCACTACGTGCTAAGTCTGCCTGAGGTCCAGCAAGGTGGACCTCCTTAAATTCCATTTAATGTACATTAAGATTTGAATATCAAGGAAGTCTAAATAGCCTGGAGGAAAAAAGGCATTCTGAGTTTCATATACTGTGGCATTCTTGCCATATTACATGAATTTTTCTATATATTATGTGCTACGTTATCTTCAATTCACTCTTTTAACATTTCAGCACACTATTTTCCTTTTATGCATTTATCTGTGCATATATGCTTTATATATTATATGTAATTACAAAATTACAACTCAAGTGAATCTCATATAATATATAACCTATCATTGATGCAGTCTCAGAATTTCAGATCTTGAAAATAGAATTTGATTACTTTATTCACTCTAAAGCAATATCACTGTAATATCAGCCTTAAGCAATATGGGCTGCTAAAATCATTTGGTTCCATTTTTCCAAAAAGGAAAACTGATAGGATTATTTTCGTGATAAATTAATTTTACCATGTAATTGCAATTATGACTTCTAATTAATGAATGGTTTCAGCCTCACTAACTAGGTCAGCATTTTTCTTTTAAAAATATATCATTTTTCTCCTTAGATAAGCATCATGATATGTCCGAGCTTTGGGGAAATGCACAGAGCATTTTTACAGGGCAACGATCCCAGAAGCTGAGAAATGCTGAAAGTAATGTGACATGCTTTGGTACATATTCAAGAGATTTTTTGTGTCTTTTATGAGAAAAAATAAAAAGCAAGCAGATGGCAAAAGGCTTTTTAATAGGAAGGATCACACTTTCTAAGTTCTATCAGAGTATTATTCAATTTTGTGACTAAGTTCCCGGGTATGTAGAACACTATGAGACCAGTAGAGCAACTAATCTATTACATCATGATTGTCAATATGCATACAGCACTGTAGAATATATTGACAAGCGGAAAACTTCAAGGACACGTTCTGTGTAATCAGATGTATTCCTACAGAAAAGTATTAAAGGAACCTGAAGTTAACTTCATGCATCATGTAGGACGGAGTCCAGTGCTCCTCACTGTCCATTCCTCTGTCAGATCATATGTTGCAAGAACTCTTCTCCACTGTCCCCTGAAGATGTCCTCGGGCATGTATACCCCATTTTAAATTCTACATTGCTCCTCTCCCATTCACATCCCTGTCAACAACCTTATCATGCTGTGTTTTGATTCCAGATGATTCACGTGTTGTGGCATGAAGATACAGGAAAGAAAATTAAGTTGTAACTATTAAAACAAGGATTAGCAGGACAAGATGAGAGAAAAAAATATCCTTGGAAGAGGTTCAAAATTTGATGGCTAAAATGTTATGGATATAATAATTAAACTAAATGCTGGCTCTTATCAGAGTGCAACACACCAAAGTATCTGTTGTTTTGTTGCACATTTTTATCTTTTTCTGGTGCTAGAAATAGCCATATAGTTAGAGAGCACCTCTCAAAGAAAATTTCCATTAAAAGTTGAGATCCAATACAAACTTTGAAAAGTTGTCAGTATCAAATGCTAAACAGTTCTGTAACTGGGGATTTTTTTTTCTGCGAATAAGTAAGTCAATAAAAATCATAAAGTACAAATCACAACAGTGAAAGTATTAAGTAAATTAAGTTTAAAATTATACATACTTTATTAGATTACAACAAACAATATGAAGCATTTACAATGTTGTATTACACAAACCTTGAAAACCAGACTGTATTACATCTCAGAAAACTTTTAGTGAATGTTTATCATAAGCACCATCCAGATAGTCTCAGGGTTGTGTTTTGTTCTGTTTTTTTTAATGAGAACTAGTATTTTTATATAAAGCCAAAGATTTAGGAACCAATTAGTGGTTTTGGCACCACAGTATGAGTATCAAACTTCAGACAACTTAATGAAGGGTTTTTTTCACATACTGATGTAATTTGAAATTCAGTCTCCTTTAAGAACCACCCAGCCCAAAATGCATATGCATAACACTCTGGAACAGTATGTCCACAGTATGCATTGTACTGTCTTTCTAAATTATCCACAATAATCCATCTTTGCGGTTTCATGCTGATGAAGCATCTTTAAAATCAACACAGCTATTCTGCCACAAAATCAGAGAAGCACAGACCTGAACAAGCTCACCTTGAATATTTTCTCTAAGTAAAATGATTTTTACCGCTTTATCCTCAATCTTTGAAATATATCAGCCAATGTTTTATTTATAACAAATGATACGCCACTGCATAATCCTACAATACTCATTTTAGACAAAATTACGGAAAATACCGGGAAGTTTTTCTATCTGTAATCTCCAAGAAACTGTTGTGAAGTCAAGTATGGCTGTTCATGTTTTCCAGCTTGAACAAATTGCTTAATGGCCTTGAGGTAGACAAAGTGGGGCAAGGGCAAAGAGTAAGCTATGATGGGAGAAGTTGATTAATTTTTTTCTAAAATATCATAAAACATGCACCAGACACACTAAACGGCTTGTCTACACTGGCAAAACAGGCATACACCACCACCTTCTCCACAAATATGGTTTAATATGCTATAGAGTAAAATATAGGTTTTGGAATCAGCCCTGATTATTAAAACGCTCATTCAGAAAGCTTTGAAATATTTGGGGAAAACAAAAAAAACAACAAAAAACCATGGGCTCAGATGCCCTCTACACAGCTGTTTTAGAAGGTCTAAGCTAATCAGCCATCTGCAGGTAGAACTGGGAACAGTGGCCATTATGCAGCCACAGATCTCCAAACATCGGCTTTAATCCTTATTACTTGTGCTTACCTAAATATCAGCACAGCTATATTATTATACTAGTTTTAGCTCCAGGCCATACTTCTGGATGCTTCGTTCCGCAGTTTCTCACTGATGTTATTAGATCATGTTTAAATAACTAAAGATTTTGTCACTAATCAAAAGTGAGGTCTGATGCTATTAAGAAAACCATGTTTACTTTTGCTGTGTTGGTGAATAAGCAGAGTGATTGCATAGGAGAGTTTACTGTAGCATTTCTGTATGACCATCATTGTTGCACTTTATGAATATCGTTTACAGACACCCTCGTTCAAAGCCGACATCAAGGAGAGAAAATAAGATGTACTACTCATTCCGTACCTTTCCTTTGAGCATGTGATGGTAAAGCACCCTGAAAAATGAACTGTGGTAATTAAAAATCTAAACCCAAACATGTGCTAAGCTGGTCTCACTGGGCTAAACACAGATACTGAGAACATCTGTTGCAATCCCATGACCACAATGTCCAGTTTCCTTTTCTGACTCTAAACCATTCTGGACTGTTTATTTTTTTGGGTAAATACTGCTATCCAGTTTGTCACTCACATGCCACATTCATTTTTTTTACTCTCAGCAAAAGCTAATTCTTTTGAATGGAGCTACAATGGTTCCTGGTGATAACATTTTTGTTGGTTTAGTTATATTATTCCAACTTTTACGATATGATGTCTTAAGAGAGAGTAAATAACAAAAAACACAGGATATGCCACTGAAGCCAACTGAAACCAGCCAATTTAAGAAATAAAGTCACTGGCATCTCTCACCAGGTGTTTGCATCCAGCTGTTGGACTACAGCTTTGCATGGTAAATAACACTATGCTGTGTATATAGTTTAATACATTAACACATCCGTCCTTCAGTTGTTCAAGCCAGTGTTGCTATGCAGTATGCTGCGTGCAAATAATCTTAGCTGAATTAATGAGAAAAACACAACAAAGAACAAAATAGTTGTGGACCGATTACATGTCCCTTTTGATTCTCACCCCATCTGTTTCCAAAACCAGACATTGTTTCCTGGTCCTTTGCAATTACCAGGGTGTTATGTTGCCTTTATGATCAAACTGCAGTGGAGACAGCTGAAAAGTGCAAAGCTTTCTGGCAGCCTCTGCAGGTCCCTTGGCGCATGAAACTACAAGAAACAATGTATTGTAATGCAGATGTTCAATGATTCCCTGCAGAATTTCATAGACTAGGAGTCCTTCACCGTGTGACCTACAGGGATTTGTACTTTACATAATATCCACTATATAGCATATGATGTCCAGAGCAAAGTACGAAGTGAATCTGATCATTCGTCCCTTGCACATGCTTCTCCCAGCTATCAACTTTTTGTCAGAGAACACGAAGTCTTTTGTGCTTCAAACGTAAATGACAACCAAAATAGAATACATTTCTAATGTGTATCACCTTTCATTCAGAGTTCAACGCCTTTTGAGTCAGGTCAACATTATTGCCTTATGCTGGACATCCTCAAGAACAAAAGAATTTAGGAAGATACCAGATCAATTTCAAATCTCCACAGTCTGGAAACTTGCTTACTTGCATATTAAGATGGTTTCCAAAGAACAATTTACAGCTAACATACTGAAAAATAAAAAGCCTTGCTATGTCAACTAAATATCTCACAAATGGGTAAATAAAGGTCCAGGAATAATAAATGAATAACATCAACTAAAAATTTGATAGACTTGAAGGTTTTAGATAGTTTCACATTTCTGAAGCATTTTGAATAGCATAAAAATGAAGTTTGCACATGAAAATATTCTTAAAGGACAATTGTTTAAATAAAATTAAAATACTCCAAATGTGAAACGTGCACACAAAAAAATGTTACTTCTAAACAAAGTTCATTTCTACAGGAACTAATTTTTAAATTCCATTTAAATTCGCATATACATGTTAACTGTCTGAAACAATGATAAGGAAATGGCATCCCAACTGACAGAGCAGTTGGAATGCCTGACAAGGGCTCAAATATTCAGTGATGAACTTGCTGCTTTTTGATATTTTAAGTTGCAAGTCAAATGAGGTAATGCTTACCCCCAAGTTTACAGAATCCCACTATATTTGAACCTTGAATTGTGAAAGGGATGCTATAAATGTCACCATAACAGGTTATATCAAGAGAGAAAATATCTCTAGGTTTTCAAAATTTAATATTGCCTAGTCACATGATTGTAGGGGAATTATATTATACCTCAATTTTCTCTTGTGACCACTATTTCTGGCTAGTGGGCACCTTTTCATTTTGTCAAAGTGTGGACATTTTCATTTGTCAGCTGTGACCAGACAATGAAAATTCTCCCCGACTTGATTGTATCTATTACACATGCTCAGTAGGTCATGCAGCAGCTTGTTTCCCACAGAAGTCAAATTTGCGTGTGGGAAAGATGACAGCAAAGGTTTGGTTGCTACTTCCACGTGAGTTCATGTAGCCACTCACCTTCTCATCTTTCAGGCCTGTACAGGGAGCAGTCTGCCAACAGGATCAATTGCCAATTTCTGTACTAAGTGTCTGATGAAGGTAAAGGAAGGTTAATTGCATGTGCCAAAGAATGGTTCTGGGCACTGAGGCCACGTAAAGCCGTATTTGTGTGCTGGGAGATTTCCTCAGCCTTTACATGGGTGACTGCACACAAACTACCTCCGGAGAATGGTCCCTGCAATGCTGTAACCCCTGCACCTTGGTATCTGCTTGGGCAGTGTCAGCTGGCCTCACCCAAAATCACACCAGGGACCATTTTAAAACTTTACAAGTACACACTACTCAGCTTCTGTCACTACTGAATTCACTAACACGGGTGTAGCCTATTTTTCCTTACAGTTCTTAGCCCTGCATCTTCTCATTATGAGACAGAAATGTGCTCATCAGCAAAGAGCAGAGCGGTGAGGCCCTGGGGCAGCTCCTACAGCCAGCAGAGCGATCCCTCAGTCCCAGCTGGGCAGGGCAAGATAGATATCCTGGTGCTCCTATAAAATGGTCCCAGGTTGTACACTAAGAATTACTTTTACAATATAATATATTCAAATATTAATTCTTACAATCATCTGATGATATAAGAATCTCAAGTTTTATTTCCAAACAATGGGGTAGGGGTAAACTTCAAGAGTTCATGATTTTAGCAGGGAGTCCCAATGATGTATGGATGAAGTCCCTAAGTTGTAGGCACTAACTACATCATAAAGGTCAAACAAGTTGAACACAGTGACATAGTGCAAGGGTACTTGGGGAACAGTGGTTTTAGTCAATGATCAGATCTAAAATGGAATGATGCAGACTTCTGCAGATAGAGTTTCAGGTCATCAACACAAATTTGGGCTATGAATGGAACACAGCTGGGAATATTACCGTCCTTGGAGACTTGGATCAGTTCCATATACAAGATTGAAAATTATTTGAAGTCCTGTATTCAACACACAGGGGTGATAACCTCTTAAAACGGCCCCAGTATCAGAATCCAAACCATTAAGTCAGTGGTCCACTAGCACTTACTTCACTTACCTTAGCAGCATTCAAGTGTCAAAACAAGACCTGCAGTGCCAGGGCTAACCTGATGACCATTACCCCCTTACTTTTGCTATTATTTGTCTGCACAGCCTCCTCCTGGTTCCAAAGCAGTGATGGAAACCAGATCAAGATCCCCAGAAATCCTCCCCTGCTTCTCCCATGTCCCCTCCCAACCCTCAGTATGGTAGCCCGGCTCTCTGCTTTTAATCCAATATCCACTTCACTACAGAAGATTTATTTAGACTGCCTCTTGTTTCATAAAGGGCTCCAAAAGTCTGTAGTGTTTTTTGACACTTTGTTATAATGTTTCTATGACCCCCCTACCCCCTCCTCATATACCAGCCCACCACCCAGCCTCATTTTCATATGGATACAAAGCATCAGGATAAAATGATGGTTCATTATAGTGGTACAGAGCTCTTATCTTCATCCGGCAAGAGTCATTTCCTTCCAAAGATTGAAATGCAAATGTGAAAATTAATGATAACTGCATTATCTGATAGCAGAGATAATACCGATTCACTGTCAGAGTAACACACAGTCGTTCTATGATTTCCTCTGCTTCTTCACAATATTCTTCTTACTGTCAGACTATATCTATGGTTAACTATGTTTCATGGATTTTTGTTAATTTACATCAAATAGCATTTCCAAGATCTTATATCTACCACATTTCCCCAATCAAAAAAGAAATGAAATCAGGACAGTAATCTCCAAGTCCTTCTTAGGACTGATTTAAAAAGAAAGAAAGGGGGGGAAAAAAAAAAAAAGGGGGAGGGAAAAAAAAAGTAAAAATGGGAAAAAAAACCCTATCATTAATGTCTGTTTCCATCTTGCAGTGGTCTACCAACCATTCCAATCTATATTATACACTTTTGCTTTGTAACCTGAACTAAATAGTGCAGAGTAAACCCAACAATCAATAAATATTTACAGTGATTCCTGCGAATGGTTACAGGAAATCTATCCAGAAAAGGTTTTCAAACTATCTTTTCTAGCAGGTAAATTGTGAATCTGGCATGTCAGACGTTCACTAGAACCCTTCTGATCTACATCTAACTGAAGCAATTCTCTGTTATTAGAAATGAATAGCAGCATAACTCAGTATATCATGACTTTAAAGCACTATTTGATTTTTTGTTTAGTATTTTTCTTACACTTTCTGATACATTTTAAGAAAAACATCAACCTGTAATACTAATTAAAAGAAACCTAGAGTGTGCTACCTTGAACTATCCTTTGTACTTTTTTTCAATGGTTCTCTGATATTTGTATATGAGTTATGGCGAGTCTTCTAGGATGTACCCATGAGTTGTGATTTCATCCTGCTTTATATTATCAATAGCAGAAGCTCTGTTCTCTGCTGATTTACTAGAGGCAGAATTTTACACAGGAAAACTTTCACTTCATGCGGAGATCAATGTAAACAATACATAAAAAATGAACATAAAATGACAATGAGAGTTTAAGGTCTTATTTTCCACACCATAGTTTTATTTTCATTTTGGATATGTGGACAAATCACATGTTCTCACTTTCTATGAAAAATTCAGACACCTTTCAAAAGAACTTCTAAGACTGACTTTCAAGACTATCCAAGTCACAAAATCAGCACATTCTGCAAGAAAGCTGTGTTCTTTTACAGCTATGAAGGTAAGAAATCACGTAGGGAACAAGGGCAATCTAGTTGACAGTATACTGCATGTGAATTAAGAAAAAAATCCCTCTTCAGGACCAAGATTTTCTGAGTGGCATTAATTTCACCTTTGTGAATGCCCCATACCGAGTTGCCCAACTGCTAAAACAGAGAATATTTCTGTGTCATAAGAGGCAGATACAACTTCCCCGACAGCTGAAACACTCACTGGTTATGGGATCTCTGTGGGAAGAAAGTCAAAAGAACTGAGCACACAGGAAGGTGGAGTGGGTTTGGAAAATGTTTTTGGCTTAGTCAGAAACAGTAGATTGTGTCCCATCTGTCTACAGTGAAAGAACTTTCCCTTGCATATTACTCACATAATAGGTACGGGATGTCTTCTACTGTATTGTTTTATTCCATCACTACAGAATAATACCACAGAATTTAGAAGAGCACAGAGAATTTAGCATTCTTAGCATGGCTGGAATACACAATTACTGGAGAAATAAAAATTGGGAGTTCTTTATGTGGAGGACTGCTAGTACTTTTTCACGATAAATGCATCCAAATGGTATAATATTTATACAAGTAATATATAGGATATTCATTTATTCATTCCATTTTAGTTACATGGAATTATTATGGTTAGCCAGTCTAACTTCTCCGCTAGGGGAATCTACCCTTATTTAAAAAGTCCAGTGTTTACCACAGAACTGGATCATGTTCTCTAGGAAAGTATCTCATCCTGAATGTAAATGTTTCTAATGACAAATGCATGACTTTTCACAAGATGTTCCAATAAGTAATTTTTTAAGCACTAAAATCTGTTCTTTGTGTCTGAAACGGCGGAGCTCCAATGTCCATTTAATCTTCTGATACTTTTGCTAGAAAGGTGCCCATTGTTATCAGATTTTCTCTCTGAATTTAAAACAGGTTGAAATCAGGTTGTCCTTTAATATTTTATTTGATAAAATAAATATGAAAAAGACCTAGACTTTTTCATACCAATCCTTTCAATATTCTAGTATGCTTCTCTAAACCTGTTTAAAATTTTAAAATCATTCTTGAAGTGTTAATGCAGGACACAGAACCCCATTTCACCATCAAACAAGACTGTTAAACACACAAGCAGGAGACTTGAGAACCCACACATACTCTTTGGCCACAACTCTTTTGGGCTCAACCCTGGTTCACTAAATCCCAAGACTATCAGAGTGCTTAAATTAGCTCAGATTTAGCAGATTTAACACATCGATCAGTTGTTGACAGAAGTACAGTCATCACTTACAGACAAATAGGTTTTCCAGCACAAATATATTTTAAGCAGGCTAGATATATTTAAATTACCCTATCATTTTTCCTGTCCCCTGTAACTATTAAAAGCCCTGACTTCTAATAGATCAATACCAATTTTCTAATATTTTTTTTTCTTACCACATTTTAAAATGTCATCTTACTATCACTAATGAAGCTACTGAGAGATTTTTAGTTACTTTTTACTTTTTTCTTTTTTTCTTTTAGTCAGGTATTACAGTTCCTAGCATCTGGTTACATTCACTGTTTCCCCATTCATTTTCAGCTTGTATTTTTCTATGTGTTGGGTTGGTTTGTTTTTTGTTTGGTTTGTTGTTTGGTTGGTTAGGGTTTTTTGGTGGTATTTTGTTTTGTGGGGTTTTGTTTGTTTATTTGGGTTTTGGTTTTGTTTGTTTGTTTAAATTCCCTTCCAGGTAAAGTCAACATTGCCTTCATTTTTATTATAATATTTGGAAACTCTTAAACATTTCCAAGTTATGATTAATACTGTTTCATTCAAATCTTTTCTCCCTTTTGATACAGTTCATATTTGCTGTCTCTTAAAATGACAAGTACAGTGGGATGAACAATACAGGCATGACCACGAGATCATAAACAAGCACTAATTTCTAATTCTGTAAACAATTTTTCTTTGTCCTTCAAGATGACATAAAATAGGTAATTTCTTTATATTGCATTCAACAATATTTTAGTTGAGGGGCGTGCTATCTGAAATTTTCAGAGATTTTAATAAAGTTCTGGTATGAAAGCATAGAACCTCTAGGATATTTCATTCATAGTTCCCCAAGTTCTTACATAGAACAGATATCCAATAAAAAAGGGAATGATCCTGTTCTCCCATGTGATGGATGGTCTGTAGAAGACATGCAGGAGATCTGCCTTTTGTTTAATATGTGTCAAAACACTGAGCGCTGGTCTCACATACACTGATATCCTAGCAACAATACAAAGGGTATAAAACTATAAACATCTACATGTATCAAGCCGTCCAACTGATAGCAAACAGTATATTTAAAGCTATAAAATGACCTCTGCTTCCACGTTAAAAAACACAAATCTTTTCATATATATATATATATATATATATATATATATATATATATTTTAACCCCAGTCTTGCTTTGCAGACTCTTTCTATTCCTTGGACTGGCTATAATGGCAAAGGATTGGGTCCTTTACTCTGTGTTCACATACAGTCTACTGACCTCCGTTTCCATCATTTTAGAATAGTCTTCTCATTTAAAATAATTTTTTAAAAGTGAGGACAAAACCAATGAAAATTGAGGATAGTTTAAAAAACATTCAGGTAACACTCAAGGTGACTACAGAGTGTAGGCATTATCTGTGCAATTCCTTGATGGTCAGTGAAGGTCACAAGACTCTGTGATCTGCAAGATTGCTTCAGCAGAAACTCTTTGAAGCTACAGCACATTTAACTTTAGATTTTTCTTCATAAAAGTATTCTAATTACAAAGGCTTGGGAACGCATGCGAAGCATTTAACAATGCAAATTTTCAAACAAAATAAAACTCTAATTAATGCCAGAAGCTTAATTTTGACTCAGCCGTGAGCAAGTTTTCACTAATGAATAACTCACAGAACTTCAGTACTGGCAAGTACTGGCTCTGAAAATAACAATATGTTCTCTTAGTGCTAAAAAAAGAAAAAAAAATGAAATAACAAAAAAGCTCTACTATTTATATGAATCCTTGAGTTGTCACAGTTCACATTATCAGCTGACAGTAACTTGTATCATGCAGAACACAGTCATTGTTGGATTAGAGAGCTCCACTTCAGTAAGGAGACCAGAGGCAGACCAGGTAACAAAGGTCATCAGCTCTCTGAGGTGACATCTCTACTATGACTTGGTAAAGTTGCTGAATAAAAGTTCTTAATGATTCTGTTTGTGCTGTGCTAAAATATGTTCCTAAATAAGTAAAGTATTGCAAGCCTTTTTTTTTTCCCCAAGGATCTGAAAGTTCTCTTTGCATTGCATGGTGGAAAATGATCTTCCGTTGATTTTTTATTTTTCTGTCTAAGTTAATAACCAAATTCATTTCACAAAGCATGCATGATGGAGAGCACGGCATGTGGTATCTATCCACTCCTTTCTTTGTGCATATTATACCCCTGTAAAGAACCAATATTTAAATAAAACAAAAATGCTCATTTCATGTTGGTGGTCATCAGTTTTCTGAAGTCAAAATGAATTTTCCCACGTTCAGCTTTGAGTTCCATCTTATCCCATGTCAAAACTACCAATAAATATTACAAGAACTATACACAGCTTACTGATTTTTTTTCCAACAAAATAAAAAATACTCCTTTTGATCCATACTGTCATAGAAGATCTCTCTGAAACATTTGTAGAAGATAGATAGCTCATATAAAAGGCAGTAACAGCCCACAAAATATTCAACAATGTTGAAATACACTAAAACCAAAAAAGTAACAAAAAACTACTTATTTCAGATAGAGTTTATTGATAATAAAATTAAAAACAACTCATATGTTAATCATTGACAACCTTTAAGTTTACTACGAAGCTGGAAAAGGCCATTCTGAGATATCCAAAGATGTTTCTATCTCTTTAAAATATACAGTGATGGTATTTTAATACTAAATCTTGTTTTCACATAACACCATAGTGCTTTATACAGAATATCAACTTATTTGTGAATTATCATTAAGAACATTTGAAATAACACCATAATAATTAGACATCCTACGTCTTCATTTTTGTTTGCGTTATATTTTCCAGCTACAGGTTTCTGAAAATTACCAGTAGTTTTGCTCTTCTCTTCAAGAAGAGCATACAGGAATTTTCAAAATCAAGAAAGGATGAAAATGTGATTGAAATATAGGATTTTGTTCTAATGAAATATTATTACTGGAACTCTTTTTTGATGTACTCATCCTTTTTAGGAAAAATTTCTGTAAGAGACAGAGCTGTCCTGAGCATATGCTTGGCTTCAGATGTACATGTTCCAACAACACTATTAAAATATAGTAAGTATAATGGATTTTTAAGGCTCATTCCAGAATCCATACCCATGAAAACACTGCATTGAATTCAACTGCACGATCGCCTAATTGAGAAATGCAATGTACTCGTCTTCAGTACTTTTATGGTACAACAGGGGTTTTGCATATTGATACTGAAAAGATACTTGGAAAGTATTCCCATGTTACCATCACATCTATCTTAGCAATGCTATGTTTGCACCAACTTCACTGTGCATAATAGTTACTATGAATTACTGGTTTATTGTGAAGTTATTACACTGCATTGACTGCAATCCAAGGCATGCTAAATGATTTCTATCAAGCTAAAGCAGGTAAACGGAGTCCTTGAAAATGTCAGTAGATACCATTCCTATTTGTTAAGCTCAGCACGTTTCTAAATGTAGGCACAAAGCTCGAGTACAGAGACAGGCATTTGGTTGCTCTTCTGGCTTCAGAAAACAGCAGAAAAGCTTCTACCTTAATATAACCATGGAACTGAGAACTTACTGATAATTTTTTTTATCCTAAAATTCCAAGCAGCAACAACATTTTCCTTTATATAAAGCAGGTATGTAAGGCATTTTATTTTGAACAGTTTACAAAATGGTATAGCCAAAATGTTTTTTTACTCAAGACCTTTATCTTAGTACTTATTCATCAATGTCCTGAAGTTGAAAGGATCACAAAGAAACAGTTCTTTAAAAATCAATGCAAAGCAAAACACATCTACTAAAATAAGAATATTAAAAAAAAATAATGGAACCTAGTTTAAGAAATTCTCTTGTTTTTCAGTTGTTTTTTCCTACCTGGCCCATCCCAATCTTCAGTCTCCACAGCAAGCTGCCCTGGTTTCTCTGACCTTGCATCAGCATCAGATTCTGCTGCCTCCTGGATGCCTTCTTCATTGCCTGAAAAAAACAATCAAAGAAATATGGTATTGACATATTTCAATAGCAACTTTTAGGCAGAGCTCCTACAATATCCAAACAACTGCTTACATGTGTAAGTAAAAACATATGCATGCCTATAAAGAGAGAAAATGAAAAAATAATATTATTAGACACGCAAATATCTGTGAGTTCCCAGTGATTTAAACAAGCCCTCAGCATTCAATGCTTCCAGTTCTGTGGAGAGATGAATCTTGGAAACTAGTGTTTACTCCAGATACTTAAAAAACAGAACCACAACTTACATCAAATTCTGTAAAACAATGAATAGAAAGTCATTAAGTTTGTATGCACAAATAAGAGAAAGAAATCGTCTTGTTACTCCCCAGGAACATACACTTGCAGTTACGTGTTTTCTTGAACTGACACCTAACTGTTTCTTATGCATTGCGGATTACACATCAAGTACAAAAATATGGTCTACTAAAGGTTCCTGCTTTTCAGGCAACTAGTGGAGAGCTATGCTGTGGTATTTCAGCATTTAAGGAATTTGCCCTTAAAGGTCATAATCTACCAGCAAGTCTCTATGATAATTTGCTCCCTATCAAGCTTTATCTAAAGAAATGCAAAATTTCTGATGAACTGTAGAATTTCCACCATCCAGAAGTACTGTAGAACATCTGTCTGCCTTCAGTAATTATGCACTATAAGGTTGTATATAGGACACATGGAAAACTATGATAAGGTTATTTTTTTACTTGAGGAACCCCTTACTGAAAGTGCGGTTATTTCAGTTAAACAAAGTTTCTAGGCAAGCTCCATGCACAAATAATTTTAAATAAGTGCTACAAAAAATTACAGTGAGGTTGAAAGGTTCAGGTATCAACACAAAATAACCTGGCCACAGCGATGTGTTAAATGACATATCCAAGGGCTTATCCAGGCCAATACTTTACTGTATTTGTAGGGATTTTTTGTCTGGTTGGTTGGGGTGGGTTCGTTTGTTTTTTGTTGTTTTGTTTTTAATTTTTTACTACTCATCAATCCAAGAAACTCTTGCATAGGAAGACACTATGTACACAATTAATTACATCAGTCAAATAGGACTGAATTATGGTATAATTTTTTCAGCAATCTTGAAGTTAACTTTTTTAGAAATGATGTCTAATAGAAAAGTGGCACCACTAGAAAAGTAAGTATGTGTATTTAAGAATCTGAAAATCAGACTGTTGATTTGACAATCGGAGAGCAAGAAGGAGCAAAATGCACAGCAATAAAACAGTAACTTGTAATTTTTTCCCACTCATGATAACAAAAGCTTTTATTAGCAACATAGGTAAAGAAATGTGATTACAAGAAACCATGCCAGATCCCCATCCATTATCATTGGAGCTATATTTATACCAGATAAGATTGTGACCCAGAGTTTTCAAGTACATGAGTATATACAAACACCATAAAGTATTAACTTATGTGCACATGTAACATCTCATAATAACACATTCTTCCTTGCATTCATAAAACAAACAGTTTTTCAAATCTGAAGTATAAGACCCTGGTAAACTACTTCTCACACAAACACAATACTCACAATACTGTATTCACTCCAGACTTTGATAACTAAAATGCAGTTCAGTGTATCTGTAGTACTAAAAATATAGTCCAGTGTTTATAGGCACTTAAAGCTAAAAGACATCACTGATATCTTGTATAATTTTTCTGTTAAACACACTGTATATTGTTTCCAGGCATTTGAAGTTCACATGCTTCAGTTCAACCCGAAGTTACCTTTCAGAACACAGTCCTAAATACCCACATGCTGAAAAAGCTATCTAGTTTCTTACAAGTAGTTTTAGCAATTATTTGGTTTTGAATTAGCATGTATATAGTTATTTAGTAGTAACCAAACAGAGCTTTGATTTTTTTCCAGATATTTTTACCTTCATATTTCTGCCTTCATAGATACTTATTTATAGCTGCAACAAATTGTTCTTTATTGGAGAGACACAAAGGACAATTTTCCAAGGTTCAAACCTGGCAAAATCAACTCCAGTTTTCTCCAAAATGTGGGAAAGCACTTCACAGCAAGGGCAATCCTGATTAGGAGTTTCTAACTCAAGCTCTTTCAGAATACAAAGCTCTTAAAATGTTCCTTGCATGGAATTTTTCTACTAAAGAAAATGTTTTTCTCCCATGGTAAACAATAGATCTCCATGAACTCAATCAGAACAACAACTATCAAAGAAGTATTAATAAGAAGAATTCTTTTAGATAGAGTCCAAGCATGGAAAATTTTATCTCCAAAATATAAGTTTTTCCAAGCTATAACGTATGCAAACCTGGAGTTATCATGCAAATTTGAGCATTCTTTCAATCAATGCAACCAACCAGAACATCAAACAAACAAAACTATCAGAACTGAAAGAGGAGGAGAAACTTACGTGAAAGGATTGGGTTGAAGGGCAAAAGGAGGACAGAATTACAGCTAAGGTATACAACCTACGGCACACAGTAGTTAAGTATTTGGGAGATGAGGAAAGATCTAAAAAATGCATGTTAGCAGATGGCTTAACTTTTCACTAACTTGCTTTTTCAGCCTTTCGTGAAGTACAGTGTGTTACATGTTTTCAAGTTTTCATGCATTAATGCATGTTTCGTGCAAATGGAATAGAAGAAAATGTGCAGAATTTACAATAAGGAAAACTTTATTTTGCATCTAGAAGTATTTAAAATTATTTTCATTGATGTTTTCTATTATTCAACAACTACCACATCCATGCATTGCACACCTGACATACCACAACACTGATTCCTCCTGTTCCCTCTGCACTGAAGGGATCTGCTTGTGCCATCACCCAGCGCTATGTTATCTGTGGGCTTCAGAACCCACCATAAAAGCAAGTCTATCCCAGGCTCACCTGAGCACCACAGTCAGATGAACATGGACAACCAAGTCAGTCCATTTGGAGCATGAGACACTGCAACTTTTAGAAGCCAAGAGGAGGCTTAGCACAAGAGCTGATAACAGAACACATCTCTCAGGCTTTTTTATTTTCTTTCCCTTTACTTAATGCTGCTTTAGCAGCTACCATTTGTTCAGCACAAAGGAGTTTATTTTGTTACAGAATTTATTTTCTTTCCATTGTTTACTCTTTTTGTTCACTTACTGACTATTTTCCAGTCTCAATAAGACTATTTTTTAATATTTATTTTAAAACTGATTACATTTTTCTTCAATTTACAGGTGTAGACATTTAATTGGATCCAGGACAACTTTTCTTCCTTCTTCCAAGTAAAATCAAGTGCTTTTTGCCTTATACATACCACCTATTTTGCTACTAACCTGCTGATTCCTTTACAGTGCCATTGTTTTCATTTTTCCTCATGCTTATTTCTTCAGTTTGCTGCTCAATTACATTTTCTATTTAAGGTAAAGGAGAAGCAACTTTTTACCATTAACACCAAAGCGTGGTCTAGACATATCAGCAATGATGAATGCTCTAAAATGAAGTAAAACCTGCTTCTGTTTAAGTTTTTCCTTCCGGCAACTAAGATCAGTAAAGGAATTCTGTCCTTTAAAAGAACATCATTGAATTAAAAAAAAATATACATATATATACTCATATGAGCAAGAACTATAATGTTAAATAGTACATTTAGTCATGAGTCAATTAAGTCTACTGGATTTTCAGTTATTTCTCTATATTTGGTATTAAAGCTACACTTTGGGCAGAATTCGTCCCCTCTGACCTGAGATGTCTGAAAGTTAAGCAAGTCCACACTAGTTCTGTAGGTGCTGCTAGAGACAGGGAAGAGAAACCCCCCCAGTGACTCATCCTGCTTGAGGATGCCTGAGATCCACGACCCCTCTTGCTGTCTGCGATAGTTGAAATGAATCATCCTCTGAAAGACACAGCTTAGACTAGGAACCTATCTTTAGCCAGCTAAAGTTACGTGAAACAAATCTCTGCCTTATGCTAAAGTGCTGAATACACAGAATACTGCTTAACTAAGAGGAAAAAAAAAAAGTCTTATTCAAACAACTTCAACACTGTAATGTGAATAGAAGTTCTATCTTGACCTTACTGTTTCTTACCAACATTAACTGTTTCTGTTGCCCTACAAAAACAGTTTAAGGTTTCTTAATGTGGTTTTTAATATTCTAGTGTTTATCCAATAGATGCAAGTAAACACATTAAACCACTGTAATTCAAAGTGGTACGGCTGGCCAAGGGAATCTGAAGACTGTAAAAAGAGACATATTAACAGAAAAATGAGAGGGAGAACTCTAACATCTCCGACAACACTGACAGGCAGGAAAAAAGGGACTTGAATATTAACAAGTAATTTCAATTTAATCTTTTTAACAAATTAAAGACTTCCCAATTTGTACTTAATCAGCTTGTACCACAAGTAGTTGTGGTATTTTAAAGCAGAACGTGGGTTAGCAGCTCTTCTCAACCCTGCTGATTTAATCCATGTTGTTCCTATCACTATTAGGCTCTTACAGAAAGTCTCGTATAATAAAACTATTGAACTTTCTTGACTAGGAATGCCATAGCAGCTGTTAGTCACTCTATAATGTATTTTGCAATCAGCTAAATCAACAAAGTATTTTTAACAATGAACAGTTCAGAACTGACAGATCTACTTTCTTGTTCACAACTGCTTATCACAGCATAGATATCATATATGTTTGCCAGGTGCTTCCTATAGTTAGGATACCTTCACAGAAGCCGCTCACAAAAGATAAGGTCATAAAAGAGATGAAAAATGTGCAAGCTTCATACACTCATGGTTTTATCATCAGACAAAATAGCTTTGGGTGAAGAACTGTACCAGCCACAAACAGTACACAGCAGCTTCTATTAGAGTGAGAGAACATTAAAACCTTGAAATTCAGTTTGTGCTCATTCTTCCTGGCAGCATAAATGTAAACTTAAATTGTTAACATCCTAATACAGCTGTTCAGAGTGAAACATCACTTCTCAATTATAATAAATCAATTCAGAAATAAATTGTTACAAAGCCTGTAGCATTCTGTACTGCCAAAAGAGAAAACAGACACGATGCAGAGACCTGGGGAGTCATTCACTGTAGACTTTAATTTCGCAAGGTACATAACCTTACATATATTCACAGGCCAATGAGACTGGTCTTGGAGGAACAGCTTTTTTGGTGACATGGGGGAAGGGGCCCTTTCCTTCTTTCTGCCGTAATTTACATTCCAGATCCAGCTGAAGAAGGATTCTGAGACTTTATATATGAACTAGATGCCAGAGTTTCAGAAACTATAAATCAGTATTCAAAATGTGTTCTTTGTTACTCGCTTTATCACACTGCCTACGACCAGTGACACAGCTTACGCACACTGATAGTCTTGCTCTTGAATCCTAGGAAACACAATGTAAGCTGCGAATCATTGCCAGGAACCTCTCTTCAGAAGTAACACTCATGCAACTTTGAAACAAAGCATATACAACTTGAAATACAAATGCAATGTATTTAATTCATCCAATGTAACTTACTTTTTGGCAGCACACACTATTCTTAAGAATACCAATGACATCTAACAGGACTTAAACGTCCTTCTTTTGGATTACCTATTTTTAAAGAATTCTGTTTATATATGTAACAAGCAGAAGTCTGTAGTTTTAATGGCAATGCAAATTTTCAGCAGATATAAAACATGCTGGGTATAAAATACATGCAAATAATGAAAAAAAAAGTCTTTAAATATGCTTTTGGTATGGAAATAGAACTCTGAAAAAAAAGATACTATAGAAATTGGTGAGGTTTTTCCATACTGTGCCATCTTTGGCATCTGGGGTGAGGACGAGGTAAACAGCTACAGTGGCTACAGTGCCATGCAAAGGGGTTTATTCTTAAGCCTTGCAAGGACAGAGAGAGAGAGAGAGATATCTGGTGCTTTCACTACCTGACTCTAATCACTTTATCAGATGTATATCAAAAATAATTTCAGTGAAGCCCACCAAAGTCAACTGAAACACCCTGCTCCACAAATATAGTAAGTTTGAGCAAAATCTAGCCTTCAGATGATTAATTTGCTAACACACCTGAAAGAAACCAGCACTTGTACATGTTAATCCACTGCATTTTATTTCAGATTATACTAATCATCTCAACACTTTGCTTCTTTGCAAGCAATTACTGTTTTCTGTCATGCTGATTAACAATCATAGTTTCTCCTGGAATAAATCTCATTTGAAATAACTGTATGTTTCTAGTTGCCCTAAACATTGTAAAAATTATTTATCCAGCAAATGTCAGAACTAATGCACTGTCTCTTATCCTGACTTTTATGAAACGTCTATGAATATCCACGTGTCGGTGAATACCTACATGTATGCAAGCTGTTAAATCTCAAAAATAATGGTATGGAAACTATTTTAGTTCATAGTGAAATCACCACTTTGTTTAACAAAATGACATCTTGACACAATGACATTTCAGCACAGTGATCATGTTAAAAAACAGTGTCAATTATTTCTAACAATTTCAGCTATGGTACTTTTCCTCTGGGATAAGACGCTGCTGTGTAGCAAGTTCATCTAGACCGAGTCTGGCCTTCCTCCTTCTCTAAATGTTTGATATGTTCTCATTATCGCACTGTTTGCTTTTGAAGTCCTTTCAAGACAAGGATCACTCATTCAAATGTATTTCCTGCAGAACAGTGAAAGTGCAGACTTTCCTTCTGTTAATGAGTTTTATATTTATACTAATTTTTAGGGAGCAACTCCTGTGGCACCAGTACTACAAATGAGTATCTTTCAGATACACTGGCTACCAAAAAGCTTCTATAGATTTAACGGAAAAAAAGAAAGGTTTTTTTTTTCTTTTCTTTTCAGTCTTTCTTTCCCCACTTAAACTTCAAATACGAGAACTCTGTGAGATGTATTCAAGTGAACGTGGGGTTCAGGCTTTTGATTAGAAAACTAGCAGTAGTCTATTTTTAAAGATATTTAGATGCCCCAAACAAAGACTGTTGTTTTTTATAATTTTCAACAATTATTTCAATAGAAATCAACAATCCATGAGATTCTAAACACCCCGGAGCAGAAGAGAGAGACGACTTCAAGAAGACACTCAGTCACTTTCTAAGTCTGAGGAAGTTCATACTTCTTCGTTAAAAAAAAATTCTGTTCCTTCCCCAATGCAGAAATACTATGTCTCTTACAAGAATTGTTCATCCAACCAAGAAAATCTCATTTTATAATGTGCAGCTGAAATAATTGTCATATACACATTCCATTTCCATGTGATTTCCACACACTGCTACATAACAAGTCGCAATATACATCTGTTCTTACAAAATGAAATTTTAGAATCATAGAATTACAGAATCATTTCGGTTGGAAGAGATCCTCAAGATCATGGAATCCAACCATAGCCTAACTCTGGCACTGAACCATGTCTCTAAGAACCTCCTCTGTGCATCTTTAAACACCTCCAGGGATGGCGACTCCACCTCTTCCCTGGGCAGCCTGTTCCAATGCCTGACAACCCTTTCCATGAAGAATTTTTTCCTTATATCCAATCTAAAACTTTGCTGGTGCAACTTGAGGCCATTTCCTCTCATCCATTTACCTTGTAAACATTTTTATGCTTTCATTTGAAATAATCAGCATTCCAGGTGCTTCAATATCAAAAGAAGCCAATTCCCTATCACTGGAGGTTTGTTTCCACATACGTGCTGTATTATACATGGTTTCAAGAACAGTATAGACTTCTGTGAAACAAACCCAAGAAAAAGACTTAGCAGTCCTAAGTAAATGCTTCTTTTTCTCTTATCCACATGAACTTATCTGGCAATTATATTTGTCTTAATATTTATCCAACAATGTCATAAATGTGGCATTTGCTTCACTTTTTTTTGCTTTTACCGATCCTTTGGGAGTTAAATTAGTGCCCGTATCCCCACTGATGTTCTATATAGCAGACAGCCTGTGAGCAACTCTGCTTTTAGGACATGTGTTGACAAAATTTTTCAGGGGATGTCTCAGAATTCTTGAAAAATAATCAGAATTTTTCTGTCAAGAACATCAAATTAGATTAAAAACAGCAAAACAGGCCTTCATTATAAATAAAATTATTAACAGATGTACAGTACACATGAACTAAGGTTGCAGTGAAATTTGCCATTTGTGCAATTCATATTTTAAAGATTACCCTTATTAATTTGCAACTGAGATTCTGTCAAATTTGAGCTTAAATTTAAGTCAATACAAGTTCAAGTTTTGTGACTTTCTAGAATGGGAACATTACACTACTTGTTGTAACCAAATAATCCCTTTCATCATAGCTGTGAGAGAATTCACAATTTCATTGTTCTTAAGAAAACCAAAATGTGCTGACTGAAAAGGCTGGTGTTGCTTTGATAAACTGCTTAAAGTTGAAAAAGCTATTTAAGTGTTCCTTTCACTTTATAATTCTGTGCAGTTAATATTTTCTATTTGGATATATGTATTTAATTCTTGAAAGACAGCTTGCTAGTTTCTTTTTGAGATACAGTTTTCTGCTTGATGACCGATTATTTAATTTCTTGATTAAAAGAAGGGTTTGCTTGTCTAACTTAGGTCCAATTTTTATCCCAATAAAGTTGATGTTAATACCGACATGGTTTTCAGTATGCCTGAAAATACAGTCTAAGACATTTACATATGGGTTAGCAGTAAACAGAAAAGAGTATAGGACAGACAATCTCATCCTTGTTACTCTGGAAGCCTTTCTGTGCTCTCAAGTGAACGGTGAAAATCACTCCAACCTTTTCAGGTATCTCCTTTCTCTTCCAGCAAGAAAACAGGCGGTCCTCTGAGCTCCAGGGACAGGAAAAATGAGAACGGACAAGAGGCAAAGCACAAGGCAGATGCTCATGTTCAGAAGAAAAAGGTCTCCTTTCCTTCTGTCAGGATCCAATCTAATTCTGACTTAGCATCCTTTGAAGGCTGTTACCAGAGGAAACCCTTCCTTTCTTTGTCCATATTCAACATCTGACAAAAAGTATGGAAAATGCGTGGGATTCAGTTTTTTCAGCTGAATGGGATACAGATAAACATACGAGAACCCTCACTCTGGTCGGGGAACACGTGAATCCAACACAGGTTCACAAATATGCACACAAGTCAGTATTTTTGGAAGGAGTAGCATTGTCAGTTCTTATGCAGATTCTTGTTATCCTAGGAGATGAAAATACGTCATCACACACACATGCCCTCTCCTGTCTCTGCTTACCAAAAAGAATTAATATGTCCTTCATTTATTTGAAAAGACTACATAAAGGAAATGTAATGAATTAAAACAAATGAAAAAAAAAATAAAGGAATATGAGCCCCAGAAGAACAGAAGTATTGCCAGGGAAAGATAATGTCAGGCGCAGGGAGGGGGGGTGTCTGGTGCCAAGCAAAGCCGAGGGCTGTGCAATCACCTCTATCAGTGCTCTATCAGTGTCTACACTCCAGCCAAATCCAGAGAAAACAAGGAGTCAAAGATTCAGGTCAATAAGCTTACAGGCGATTTGCACAAACAGCTCCTCTAGCAAGGTAAAAAACAAAGTCATATTGGCTTTTCTTTTTTATTCTTTCTCTTTGAACTCCCTGGTCCAAACACACCCTGGAAATGTCAGTGTTATATGCAAGAATTTAAAGAGCTGAGCTTCTTAATCCCGTTAAGAAATAAGAACAAAGTTGCCTGTAAAGATCTCCTTATTGAGCTCAAAGTGATTATGGTATAGCTGCCTTATGCTGATCCTACTTCCACTTGCTATAGCAAAAAGAGGTAGAAATTTGTCATGAAATCCATTTACTGAAAAGGAAAGAAACATTATTGATTAAAAGGTTTGTGGTTAAAAAAAAAATAAAAGGAAAGAAAAAAAGGCATATATCTGCTTTATGATCCAGAACCAGAAAATAGCAAGCATATTGTTAGTCATTACATGTCTAACATGAAAGAAGCAAAGAATATTTACACTGATGCACACAGGCATAAACACACAAAGTCATACTCCAAAGGAAAAAGGAACACAGGAAATCATTTCCAGGGTGTTAAGAGTTTGGCTGGTATTATAGATGGTAGCATGATAGCTTTGCACATGAAGTATGAAGGGAAAGATTAATGCACAGAAGAACTTAGCTTTGTACATGCTTTTTTCTTATATGGAGAATCACACTGCAGCTGTTTCCCTGAATCTCAAGCCTGGCTGCACAATCAGGTCACATGGTTTAACATAAAAAATTCTGGTCCTAAGCTGGTCTGGCAGGCTAATGACAAAATACTGTACACGAGCAGAAAACTTGGATCGGGTTCTGAGCTCATCCCCTCCTGCCCAAGCAGAATATGAGAATACAGCAGCAGGTATACACTCAGTGTGCAGAAGTCCATTTGTTCACCGAGTTCTCTTCTTGCTGACTTAGAAATGTATACAAGTTTCAGACAGCACTGGATTCCCCTCATCCCCTTCCTCCTCCACAAATGAAGACAAGAAATGTATCACGATCCACAACCATGCATCAGCACTCTGATTTGCTACAAGCATACACAGTGCTTTGTGCTATAGATCCTAAAAGCACTGGATCATGAAGCAATCGGTCTTTATCCCACATTACGTATCCCCCATATCCTCCTGTGTCACCAACTGAAGCACAGTTAACCGTGGGAAACAGAAGCCTTTTGCTTTCCAGTCTGCCACCAGCAATGTCAAGGACACTGAATCTCCTTCCACTGAGGGCTGGTGCCAATGGTGCCTTGTGAGGGAGGCGCTACGGGAATCCTACAACATAAGGAACAGTAACAACAGCTGTGCTACACACAAAGAACAAGAGAATTCAACAAAACTGTCCTGCTAAGCATAGCTGCAAGAAATGGATAAGCCTTCCTCCTCTGATTATCAGATATGTACCTTCCTTCATTTGCTCTTCCTTCTGGAAACAGTCCCACGTTTTCTCTCTTGATTATAGACCATCCTCCATTTTCTTCTCTTGTCTCTTTCCTTCACCACAGCTACTTACCTATCTAATAATCTCAAGTGATCCCTCTCATTGCTCAAGATAACTTTTCCTTTGAAAGTTAATCCCTCATTGAACACTACTGCTAAGAAGGTCACAAGGAACTGTAATTTGTTCAGCCAGTTCCCACTCTAACAACGTACACAAGGCTCCTATTTCCCTTGCTGTTTACAGAGAAGAAGAGACAGCACCTCCGTATGAGCACAGCAAACTTTCTAACTAACAGATAAGAATATTTTTTTTTATTTTACCTAAGGGTATCTAGGCAGGATGACAACAATCAGAGACTAAAAAACAATGATAAACTACTTCATAGTCCAAATGAACTTAATTTAGTTACTTTGCTTTTCATCTCATCACCTCCAGCTTCTTGGCTTCTGTATTGTTCTATTGTTTGTGTTCCTTTCTTGTTTCTCTGCTCCCGCCTTTATTAGCCCTGACATGCCTCCAGCTCACTTCTTCTCTTCTCTCTGTTAGCATCACCTCATTTTCTTATTCCTACCTATAGAAGAGTCAATCTGTAGGTACTACCTCCTACATTCCACAGTCATCTAGTCAATGACTCCTCTACATGGCAGACAGGCTACTTTCTCCTTATTCAGGCTACCTTTGTTAGTAGAAGAAATACTGGCACTTATCTAATAAATCTTCTAGAGCTGAATTTAACCTGAATTAATCTGATACAGGCTTTGATTTCAGATACGCACTATCTGGACACTTCAGCAACACAGGTTCCGTGCTAATACAGGCTTTGTGTGGACAGTATCACCAGATACCCTATTTATCTGTAGTGCAGAAATTTTGTAGTAACTAAGTATAAATAGCAATTGTCAAAGCCCACAAACAGACAAAATGTAATGCATTATCACCAAGGCTACCTCCTACCACAATTTTTGTTTCTATTCCAAAGACTGCAACCAGCGCAGCTTTGTAATGGAAGAACACGACGACTATGTTATTATTATCACTCTTTCCAAATATTCCCTTTCCCCTAATCTCACTGTCAAAACCGCAAACTTCTCTAACTGCCATCTATTCTGAAGCTCTTCCGAAACATTCATCCTTGGATGGGAAACTTCATCTAGAAGGTTAAAAATTCACAACTGCAATCTTAGAGGTATCCCTGATAAATCATCTTTTTTGCTTTTAATATTTGCATGCTTAAACACTGTTCACTTCTTCACATTTTAGTGTAAATGAAGAGCATGTAGGAATAATTATTCACATGTTAATTGTGGTTTTGTGGTGTTGCAGAAGTGTGGGGGCAGGTGGAATTTTCCAGATTCCTTGTTGTAAAAGCCATTAATACGCAAAAGGAGAAGGGAAAAATAATAGCCAAAAGTCATAATTGTGAAAACGGAAAAGTTGTAAAATGACATGTAGCTCAATCAATATGATTAATTTGCTTCACACTTTGCAGAGGCTTTCGCCTTCACCTTCTAATTCTGGCAACTATTCTGCTGAATCAATCTCACAAACCCAAATTAATAAGGTGGGAATGACAGGGATGGCTTTATAAAGGTTAGCTGTTTGCATTTTAGGCAGTAAGAGACTGCTCATAATATGATCAGGCACAGTTTGACAGGAAAATCTCTTCAGTCAAAAGCCAAAGTTACCAAGTTGTGAACCTGTATGTCCTCTATCTTTGTTTATCTGAACGAATTGTGAGGTCAGTAAATTTCTGCCTTCAGTGCCTAGTTTAGATATTTAAAAGCCTCAGCTTGTAGGTGATGCCTGGATTTACATAGCTGGGGAAGTACGAAAAACATACCACCGGGAAAGCCTCACAAACGCCTCCTCCCCAACTGTTGTGCCATTTGTTACCCACGTATCTTGATTCCTGCAAGAAGTCCCACTACTCATATTGCTTCCTGTTCTGCATCACCTTGGAAGAAACCCTGGCAGAGGGAAATGGGAAGCCAGGATAGACAAATATTTATGTTCAATAAAATTCCCTCTACTTTATAACCAATAAAAAATCCCCCAACTTTCTTAAACCTTTCATAGTCCATGCTAGCAGCAGGAGAACGGAGAGACAGCACAAACAATTCCCATGCCAATTTTGATATCTTTGGGGAAAAGGAAACCTGTCACATGACAAAACACAGAGCTACACTTACTTTTCCCTCCTTTGAAGATATTTGTGGTTTACAGGCTACCTGCACTGTTAAAGAGTAAAACTAAAATCAGAAAGTCAGGCCCTCAAAACAGAAATTAGAATGCATACATTTGCTCTCTAACCTATTTGGTACATATGTGATTTTCAAGCTTTTATTCATTATGTTAAAGAAAAAATATTTTTTAAAAAAACCCAACTTATTTCTCATCCTATATTTTAATTTCAATACTGAAACAGTATAAAAAGGTAATGAATGATCAACAGATTAATGACATAAATCTTGAGAATATGCCTCACTTTTAGTATTTACTATAGAATACAGTTACAAACCCTTCCACTAATAAAAGGGTATTTGATTTTCAGATTAGTTTTGTCTTCTTGGGTTTTATCCTCAGAAAAACATACGTGACCTCATGTCAATGACACTTAAGATGTGACACTGAAGACACAGTGCATTCAACAGAAGTTGAGACACTAATAAAAAACAATACATTTCTAGTCTCTCATGGCATCCTTTCCCAGGGATATTCTCAACTTACTTCAAAGTGGGGCTTTCTGTCACACTGCCTCAGCTGGAAGGAGATTAGGGGTTTTATGTGCCCCTTTATCCTCAGAATTTTCCTTTTCAACTTTTCTTCTGCAGCAGTTGCAGTGGATAGGTTTAAGATTCTTTCATAACCACAATACACTTGGAAAAAGAACTGCTGGGGAGTCAAAAGGTATTCAACTTGAAGAATCAGCAGATGTCCTTAATAAAACATGATAATCAAGATTCAGATTTGAATGTATTCCCATTTCATTCCTGATCTTGTTTAATACAATGCCCTGGATTCAGTGTTTTCCCTGAAATATGTGTTCTTTAGAGGGAAGTGCCAAAATAACCTAAAATTCATCATTGATTGCTATCAACAAACAAAAATTATGACATCTTTTTCTGAATTTCACCCAAAATGGTAAGATTTCCATTGGGAGGCTGTTGAAATGCAGCAAGAATTACAAAGAAATAACTAAATCAAACTCATATGAATGAATAGTGACTCATTGTCTTCCATTGCTGACAGAAGGAACTCAATAGATGCCAGTAAAACAATTATGCAAATAGTGGTTTAAATAATTATTTAGTAATGCCAGTAGCAGCAGTTTGGTTTTTTTGTTTTGGTTTGGTTTTTTGGTGTTTTTTTTCCAGCTAAGGAAAACGGTGTCTGAGAGGCGTGTGAACAAGTGAGTGCGCAGTAATTATAGCATTTGTTTACAGCACAGTTATAATAGCACTTAAGTCCTCCTGTTTGCAAATAATTTCCGTTCATAATCTGGTCTCTCTTCCTTCACAGTAAGATTTGCAGCAGCTAAAATCTAAACTATGGACTAGACTGTTTGGGTCTCTTAGAAAGGCTTACGAAGCATCAAAATACCTACAATGAAAAAAAAATATTATTTGAGAAGTTTGTAAGCTGCACAGTGGTCACGTAGAAAATACATTTTTGTGCCTTTCTCACTGGTGACTGAAGACTCTGTAGGAAGTCGTATCATTTGACTATTCAAATGGATTTATTTTACTTTGTCCAAGACAGATGAAAAGAACATAAAAACAGGAGCATATTGAGTTATCATGAGAAAATGTATGTCAGTATCTGTGAAAGAACAGAAAGACAGAGAAATCATCGATATCCAAATGCCTGAGGGGGTTGTGGACTAACAGAAGAACATCACTACAACAATTCCAGCTATTTGATGGGCATCCTTACCTGCAGAAGACAAACGATAAAGCAATCAAGTGGAAATCTGGCAGAAATAAGGTTAAATCAATGTTCTACATACTCATACAGTGTGCTTTTTCTGTCAGCCTGGCAGACTGAGCACGGGGTGAGAATGAGTTGGTGTGGCTTATGCTAAAATGCCTCTATCTTCAATAATTTGGAAGTAACGAATGCATCAAAAAGGCATCTGCAACTTTAGAAGTTATCCTTTCACAAATCACTAGTTTTCTACCATGCATAATAAGTTCTATAATAAGCTCTATTTTAATCCTAGAATCTACAGACACAATCTGTTTTTCTAGCAATGTTTCCTAGGCAAAGAAGCAGTGAGCAGACATGCTGTATTGCCAGCTTCGGATCTGATAATAATTGACTTCTGAGGCCTGTTCTCTACAGTTAAATACATAGAAAATAACATTCTTGGAGAAAAACATTAAAGGCAAGATGAATCACCTCCCTGAAAAGCGCATCTTCCAACACATTTAAATATTTACTCCTTACCAGATTTAGCTCCACAAGTGATCATTTTCCTATTTTTAAGGTACTACATTAATAGGACCTTTTGTGCTTTTTAAAACAAAAAAAATCTTTCTGACCAATTTGACACAGTTTGTGAGTATTCCCTCAAGAGGTGGGCTACAATGATTACCTTTATTACAAAAGTATTCCACTTCTTCACAGCTCAGATTTTCCGGCTCAAACTCTGCAGAAAAGCTTTCCTCCAATGGAAAGTCTTCTTTTGAGACAGCGTCATTTTCCTCAGACAGGCACTCTTCTTCTTCATCCTCAATGGCATCCTCAAGGGGCCCTTTAAAAAGAATCAGGAACACTGTGGCAAAACCATCTATGAAAGGACAATGTGAAACAAAACCTTAGTGAATTTATAACTGGAGGTCTTTAGCTAGCTTTCCCTTCCATAGCTGTGTTCAGCATTTTTTAGAACTGGACAAGTAATGTTTTATAGAAATTGAAAGTGACTTTTTCCTTGATGGCTTCAAATCAGAATATGCAAAGTCCTGTACTAATAATAAACTTTTTTGTTTTCATTATTCATCAAGCTCTAGTAATAAACACACAGTTTTAACAACAGAAATCAAAGCTTTATTTGTAAAACCAAGTAAACAGTGAAGAGCCTTCTCCTGGTTTTAGTCATTGCTTTTTGACGCTGAATTACAGTACTTCGCAGGTTCCCTGTACAGGCTTAATTTCTTGAGTTAAGAGCACTGACGACAGTGAGTCACTACAGAGGTGTTGACAGTATAAACTTCAGCTTATTCTGCTATTTTGCTTCAACCAGCACTTGACGGTGTTTAAAAACAGTTTCGTATTATCCACGATCATTCATTTGCCAGCCTCTATAACAGACTGTCAGTCAACGGACAGGACTCCGACAAACTATCACTTCATTTCACAGGGGCCAAAACACAACTGTGGTAAACCCCTTGCTGAGGGCTACAGAAACACAAAGCAGTTCCAGAGGCAGGGCAAGAGTCTCAATTTGAAATGGCAGCCTGAGGTCTCTGAATCTCTTCTAGTCACCTAGACATACTATTGCTATTGATCCTCTTGAAAAGCCAGTGTCTGACAGATCTATAATACATAACACACAGGTTACCAACTGGAATGTACTCAAAAATTAAAATTTCATCTTTCTTGTATATATAAACTTCATAATCATTGGTTAAGAGCAACTATTTGCTAAAGACATCTCCTGTGCAGGTGTCGAATTTTACTCTAGATTTAAATAGAGATTTGAAATAACACATTTTAATTTAACTAAGATTTTATTAAATGTCAGTATGTTTCAAAATCCATCTTAAGACTGGATTTCAAAAGAGAAATTTCATTATACATGGCTGAGGTTGGAAAAAAAAATTACATATTTCACTCTCCGTGAAAGCACAGCCTCATTTATAATTGACTGAGTATTTCTTCCTTGAAATGAAAGCTAGCTAGCTAATGAAAAAAAATGCAATTTGTATTTATATGATAGTTTTCCAGTATTAAATACACTATTCCTATATAATCTATTATGCTGAGATACAATACATAAATTACTCTGTTGCATTCAATGAAAAGGAATGGATAAATTTTTTAAAGAAATCAAATATTGACTACACTCATATTTTCTGTAATTTATTATGAACAAGTGACTACCTACATTTATTAAAACAGCAAAATTCTCTTTAGGCTAGGTTGCATAATTCTTGCTTCAGAGGAATATGATGGTTACTTTTCATTGAAATTGATTGAGATTCCCAGCTGGAATTCCATAAATTAATATAGTTCACTGTCTTTCATGGAAAAGTGACTATTTGTGCCGCCTGAGAATCTGACCAAATGAACCCACTTTTCTGGACATATACTCACCAAAACCAGCTGTCATTCAACAATATATCTCCTAAAATAAGGGGCTATTATTATAGCTGAAGAAATAAAGATTCTCACTGTCAAAGTATCCATTACTGTTAATTGCACTTTCTAGCCACATTGGGGAAAAAAAATCCATCCACTGTGTATGCGCAGGGAAGGAAGAGCAGCTGTGGCACCGTGCGGCACGGAGAACAAAGCGCCAGCACAGGGCACTGCGGCTGCACCTGGGCCACACGGGCACCTCCCATGTGGCCAGTTTATGGCACAAACGAAAGCACAAGGGGTTCTGAACAAACTGTCAAAAGTGCCATTCAGATTCCAGAATAGTATTAATTTGTGACACTGTCTGTAGAGCCATTTACTGGTGTGTACTCCTGGTAACATCTGGATAAATAAAACAGGAATGAAAACGAAAAAAAATCTGGTTTAGGGAAATGTAGGTTTCTGCCATGTATAAAGAGGGATAAATAACATGTTTTGCATCATTTCAGAAGCAGCTATATGCCTTTCAATTTTCCAAATATTTTAATTTGGGGGGAAAAATTAAATAAACTTCAGCCAACCTTTCAGTGCAAATCGACTTCCTGCTGAATGACTGGCTCTGTCATTGGACTTTTTCAATATGTGTTTTGTAAAATACAGCAAAAACAATATACCCGCAAGTAATCCAACTGGCATGTGTACATGACATCTAGGTCTGTTTCTAGATGTTAAACTGGTTTGTTTGATCAGGTACGTAATCAGCAAGCTAGTAATCACTGTAGGTTAATTAAGAAAAGAATAGAAGGCCAGTTGGTGTACTTTCATTTGCAGCAGTCATGGAAACACACACCTTGTAATTTCCATTGACACTGTTTCCAAGAAGGCAGAATCAAAAACAATGTACCAGCTCCACAGCACAAGTTCAAACCCCTGTCATTCTATGGGTTGGGACTTTTTTTTAAACAAATCTCAGGCTAAAAAATATTCTTGACAAATGTTTCCATAGATACATGTTACATATGAACAGGCATGCAACATTTCCTAAATTTACATGTCCAAGTATTTGAAAACATAAATGTAAACGCTGTCACATCCAAACAAGACCAGAGGTCTGCACACACCTACAGTGGGTTTTGCTTTGCATATGCCAACCCACATACAAAACCCAGTGATGTTTATGCAGTTGCATAAGAGATCAGAGCTTTACATAACAGTTCCCCTCAGGGCCTGACTTCAGGCACTGCGCTTCAAAAACCAGCACGACACTTATTGAAATTGAGGGATCGGTGACGGAATATTTTTCTCAGCTTCAGGCTGCTGCTGCCTTGTCTGATTCACCCGTCTACAACCTGATCCTTGGGACAAATTCTGGCTTTTAAGTTGAGTCATCTTTTATTTTTTAAGTGATCAAATATATTCAGCTCATGCCCAAAGCTATAAATTGATAATTTTAACTACCAACTTTAACCAAAGTGTAAGGCATTGCTCAACCTAAGACCAGCCCACAAGAATCACAGCAAAATTAAGTATTTCTCGGTCACTACTTTCTTGTGAACTGAAATATCAGTGCCCAATTTCTGTGGCTATTTCTAATTATCACTGAAACATAGCAGGTTAAAGAAAACAGTAAAACCAAAAGCCACTTAATAGTAAGTATGAACAGATTAAACTCTACTCTTGATTACTCCATCTAACTACTTGCACATAAAAAGACAATGAATAAAAATAAATTTTCAGAATCTCACAATAAAGATTGTACAGAATCACATATTCTTGACTAATGCAAACACATAAACTCTGCAAGTTTTTGTTTGCCTAATTTCGCCATGTGCTTCCAACAACCTCTTACTGACCGGTAAATAAAGTCAGCTAGAGAACTAAGAATTTACCTGGACCAACAATTTGTAGGTTGGTTTTCAAAGTCTACTAGATCCTCTGTCTAGGGAGCAACCTACATAGCATCTACTCAACTTACTCCCTGACTTAAAATACTTAAAAATACAGAGTCTTATAGACAAAAATAAATGTCTTTTAAAATAACAGACTTACTTTCAACTGTTTTCTCTGATAGTGCTTTCTTTTCCCCAGTTGTTATTATGTTGATATATTAACTTCAACAGTCCAAATACAGCTTGAACAGCTACTTTAGTACTATATCTTGTGCATTTCTTTTAAATTGTTCATTTAATTTAATAGCAATACACCCATTATTTATACCAATCAAGCACCTATGCCACGACATATACAATGTTTGCTGTTATTTCCACGGGAAAAGAGTCAAGGTCTCATCCCCGTTCTGGTGAAAAATGCTTTTCAATAACTGCTGATTAAGTGTGACATTACAAACAAAAACTGCCACAATGACACAGCAATGCAAATCCAAATAATTCCTACTGCTGAAATTCATCTGTGTCACAGTGATCTCACAGTAAACAGCTCTGAAATATTGCTAGACTCTTAAATTAAACAGCAATATTTCAAATTGAAACTGTTTAAAAATTTAGTTGGATAGTTAATTTCAGAGAGACTGTAGATGGTTGTCTTCTCTTTTCAGCAATTCTTCTCCTATTAGCACTTTTCATAAAAATGTGATGTAATCTAAGCAGAGGTGATTCTGAAATGCTTCAGATAAGCTACATGATAAACAGTTAAGAATTCCCAAATGCACTAGGGAAAAACTCCATCTCTAATCTTAAATGGACGTACTGAAGGCAAATAAAGTTTCCATTACTTCATTCCAGATTTTGCATGAAGCCCTGAAAAAAACTATTTCCTTTACGTTATAAAACAAGCAAATACTTGTCTTGTACACAACACAGATTTTGAGGCGTTTGGTAGTTCGCTTTTCCAGCTGGTACTTACTCCGTTTCATGAATATTTATTGACATGACCATAAATCTCAAATATTTTTTCAAATAACATGGATAAACAAGAGGCAGCAGAAAAGAGTACAATTAGTGACAGCAACGAAGGAGTCAATGTGGCAGAAATCTGTATGTAGTCCACTTCAAAAATCACCACATATAATTTGATAGAAATAACAATATCTACTGAGGGAAGGCTGAGGAGCGAGCTGCATGTGCCTTCATGGAGAAAATTACTTCTGATTGAGGCCACTTGGCAGCACAGTGTGGGGAAATCTGAACTGTGCTCCCTAATTTGTACCAGATTTACAGACACTCAAAACACATATTTTCAGAACTATTAATGTATTAAACACATACACACAAATCTGAAATGGTTATATAATATAAATGCAAACGTATAGATACAAACACACAGAGCTAGCTAAGTGGCAATCTACACAATGAGTAACAGATGCTACCTCAACACTTGAAAGGATAGGCTGTGTTTAGCAAAACAAAACCAACACTGTAAAAATTTTAATAACATGGAAAACTGTGAGAATGAACCACCGAAAACTTAACAAAAGACGCTTTTGTCAAAATGCTTTTGCTATAATAGACACCCCTCTGAACACGAATTGGAGCATCGGAACCTTTGAGCATGTTAGTCCTGATATAGTAATGCATGATTCCAGTTTTATGGTACTATAACCATAATGAAATAATTGAAATTCAATAACGTTAAACTGTGTAAGTTTTGTAATTATTTTTCATAGTCAAATTCATCAGACTTTTCCCTAAATGAAACCACTTGAATGTATGCTCAAATTAAGCACATGTTTATATGCCTCCTGTCCAGTACTTTGCACTTAAAATGGACGTATCCTACAGTGGGAAAGTATCATTGAAATAATTATCTCATGAAAATGTTAAGTGGTTAGCTTCCTTCCCACCTACCAATATTCTCTTATGTTCCCAGAGCAGCAACAGAAATCAGAGCTCTTAACATATTAAGAATGCTTCAGGAAGACTACAATACTTGACAGTGAGTAGCTGGGGAGAGGCTAATGAGTATAATTAGTAGTAGTAGCATCAAATAATAACAACTCAAATAAATCAGAGAGGCCTGAAATTCACTGGATCAACATCATGAATTTTGCATGTTTGTGTGAGACATCCAGTATTTCCTAGGAAAACATGCTGCTGCACACAGATTATCCTTGGCTTATGGTAAAACCAAGGTATGTGATGCTCTCTGATTATAAACAAGAGGGAAAAGCTTCAGAAAAATCAATACATTCATCTCCTGTTGCAACAAGAACATTTTCTCCTAAATGCAAACGACTACTTAAGAAAACCCGCAGGCAAATACTTTATATTGATTCACATGTGGAAGACAGATACGGAACTCTTTTCCTAAAAATTCTATCAATAATATTAAAAATATGAAAGACTGATCAACTTCTTTCATTTTAAATATGGCAGTGGGGGTGAAGACACCTCATGGTAGTTCAGGGCTCGCTTCCTCCTGGGAAGATTTCTACTCAAGACTCCTTAGCTACTTCTTCAGCTTTTCCGTTAACTCAAAGCAGTGGTTGTTCCCAACCAGAATGTTTGTACAGCAGCTTGGAGACATGTTTTACAGCGATCCGAACAATTCAACAGAAACAATCCAGCTTCTCCTTTTCGAAAAGACATTTTTACAAGACACAATGAAATATATATTCTCAAGTTCCTTGCTGAGAAGTTGTCTTTCTTTTGGGCTTTGTACAAATTTTTTTAAGTGTCCAGGCTCAAATATTTCAGACTATAAATGCTCAACCAGGGTGAAGACACAGACTGACAAAATACAGGAGATGAATATATGCTGCCGCAATCAGAATAAATTGACAGCTTATGTTGAGCACTAGGACTGCCAGATACTGTTCAATCACCAAGACTTTTAATATTCTCCAGAGAAGCAGAACCTCCAAAAAAAGATATCTAGATGAATCACAGAAATTAAAGTACACAAGTCTGCAGCTAACATCACAGATGATAATAAAGGAAAATTATAATAAAAGCTTTCCTATTGAATCATTTGCTCCCCTCACCTCAACAACCTGACCCCATGACTGTCCACACTACTTATCTCTCTCGTCTTAGTTCAAAGAGATCTCAATTTTCAATTTTCATCATAAAAAATATTACCTCGCCCTTCTTCCCCATGAGAACTGAAAATGTTTTCATCACATAATTCCATGAGAACAGAGAGAAAAGGCCAAGCAAATTGCCTAAACACTCTTCTGTTAGACAATAGATGGCAATACCTAATCTTGACAAACTGACCGCTGCAGGAATAGCTTACGGAACAAGCACCCTGTTGGCAGTAGGAGACTGAAGTGCCAACTGGGAAATCAGTTTGGAAAGAAACCTTAAATATACTTCTTAAGAAGGTCAATACTTGTGAAACAAACCACTCCCACTTTAACTGAAATGTTTCCCTCTTCAGTATATCGAGTTTTCTATTTGGCTTAACTAGCTTATTTCTGTAATTCCTGCTATGTTTGTACAGCTATACTCAAGAGACACGATGCTACCTGCGCACATTGAACCTCTCCAGTTGGTTATGTAAATTGGCTGAACTTCAAAAGTTCAGATTGGAAGATTGTGCCAATTTTTGAGTGACTCCTTACATCTTCATTGTCGCACCAGAGCAGAATGAACCCTTTCTCACATTGACTGGAGGAACTTTATGACCATGATTTAACAACCAACTTAATAGAAAAACGAATGGAAAAGAGCTGCTCTTTGGACACTGTAAATCCATACCAACCTGAAGTAATTGAGCTTAGCAGCAAGAATAAAGTATAAAAGTATACTTCTGTAGCCAAAAAAAAAAAGGAGGGGGGGGGGGGAAGGAGTTATTTTTAAACACGTAAGTTCTTCCTGCAGCCACTCACTTTTAACATAAGTTGCATCAGGGGATCTTGTAGGAAGGAAATATTTTTATTAATTTTCCCCTTATCTGTAAGAAGAATGCTGATTTTTTTTTTTCATTTATGTTCCTTGCCTGCAGGTAGCAGACCAAGAAAATCATATAGCAGAAATTTTTCCTTTTGATTAATTTCTTTCCATGTGTTATGTTATTTCTTATATATAATTGATTTCAGGTTTTGCTCGTAGCTGTACATCTTTTTTATATCTGTACCTACTGCCTTCCTTCAATCAAGAAAGTTGAAGGAAATTACCTGAATTTTGTTAAGTTTATTAAAAAAGAGCTCTGTGAATATTTAAATTGAGTTTTGAAATGCTAATACAAGAAAGATATTAGAGAATTTTAATAGTAGGTTCAATTTGACCCACAGACTATTGTAGAAAGGGTCAAATTTTATTCAAATTATTTCTTTACAGCAAAAATATGAACCCTTTGATTTTATAAAAGTAGATTAATATTCTTCACTGCTAGGTCTTTTGGCCCTTTGGTGCATGACAGCATTAACTGTGCTTGTATATAAACTTTTCAAAGACCTTTAAATGTTCCAGTAATTTGGAACTTCACTTTCATTTATCCTCTTGTCTTCATTTATCTTACCATTATCCAAGAGGCCACAACAAAGCTGACAGCGTCTATAGTCAGTTTGCTCCTAGAGCCAAGGCCAGAATATTTCTAATCAATAAAAGTGAAATGATGAAAATATGACCATTCAAAACAGGCTAAGGGAGATGTTAGCTTCAAAAAATAGTAAGCAAGCATACTGTTAATGTCAAAGTCTCATTTGTATAGGAAAAAAGAAAAAAGATATGCATGGAACATGAGCTGCAAAGATGCAGTTACATGTCAGACCTTGGTTTTCAAGTAGTGACTCATGCCAAAATACAGGTTTAGTCCTCCAATACCCTTGTGCATGAAAGAGTCACAGCAATTATTTTTACTGCTGGGACTTTATTTTGCAAGCTGCAACTTGTTTGCCTCATAGAAGTCAGAAAGGACATTTATCCTGCAGATGAACCTGAGGGTTTATTGTTTTTACCTCAATATAAGCACAGAGAGAATAAAAAGGGCAAGTGGTATGTAGTAGTGTTATTACACAGCACGTACTGGCAGAACTAATCAGGATAGATCATACTCATTTATCAAATGAAGAGTATGATGTTTTGTCAAAGAACTGAAATGGCTTTGAAACACAAGTGTTATGAAAGGCACTTACAGAATCTCCTCTCCTTAAATCTTCTCACCTCCTGGCAGTCAAAGTGGTGCCATGCTATAAAACCCTTGAGGTAGAGATCTTTCTACATGCGTCTCTAAATACCATAAGGAACAACATGGCTTTTTAAAATATAATGCACACAGTGGCCGTACAAAAGATTTAATAGTTGCAACATCATTCTGGAATTCCTACTCCCAGGAATAAAGATCAGCGGAATTTTTAATAGTGACTACCTTGATACTATGATGGAGCACAAATCTTATGAAGAGCGGCTGAGTGAACTGGGGCTATTTAGCCTGGAGAAAAGAAGGCTGAGGGGAAACTTTATCACTGTCTACAACTACCTGAAAGGAGGTTGTAGCATGGAGGACGTTGGTCTCTTCTCCCAAGTAGCAAGTGATAAGGGCCTCCAGTTGTGCCAGGGGAGGTTCAGATTGGATATTAGGAAAATACTCTTCATGGAAAGGGTTGTCAGGTATTGGAACAGGCTGCCCAGGGGTGGAGTCACCATCCCTGGAGGTGTTTAAAAGGCGAGGTTCTTAGGGATAGGGTTTAGTGCTAGAGTTAGGTAAGGTTATGGTTGGACTCGATGATCCTGAGGGTCTCTTCCAGCTGAATTTTATGATTCTATGATGACAACATGATTGCAAAACTCGTAGCAGTGAAGGGTATGAATTCAGAGGCATCTTAACTGATCCCATGCCACTCTATGAAAATAAAACCTATTAAGTGTGTTTCAGTACTCTAAGAAATGACACAGAAGGTTATCTGGATGTTCTAGAATTAGCAACATTGTTCTGTCTTCTGACAAAAAGTGATAGTAGAAGGTTCGCCTTGGGAAGGGCTATTTTTAAAAGTATTAATTATGATGTATTTGGAAAAATAACAGAAATAACAGTACCTGCTCTTGCTCTAGGGTAAATTGGGTAATTGAACTATATGAAGAGATTTAAAATAGAAAAGAAAGAAGAGATTTTTGCATCAGTAAGTCACATACTGTACAGTCACTGATCCTAATTCAGCTGCTATTTGTCTTCCTGAGTACACAACTGAAACAGCCAATTAGATGAAAACTTTAAAATTTTCTTAACACCTATACATGTTAGGAGAACTGTATCACATCTTTGATGAAGTTGTGGGCCTCAGACCCACAATTTTTCAATAAGGTTTTTGGAGGATCCTCCTAAGGACCTTTTTTATGTCCTTGGGAAGAAAGATCTTGGCTGCCGACAATCCCTCGCCCAAGCAGACACACAGCCCACTTCAGTCTCATCTCACCAGTTACTCTGGGCAGACTTAACAGAAAAACTTGAGACAATAGGTAATTAATACCTTGTTACAATTAAATGTGTACTTAGACTAATTTCCTGTGTCTACTTTTGCTTAATACATGCAGTGAATTAAGACAATCTACAAAGCCTATCTTAATGGTTAAAAACTGGGTTTTTAACTTATAGTGCTACTGCATCTGAGCTAGGACTGAAAGTACAAGGACGCCAAAGTGTCACTGAAGCAAATTTCGGGAAGTCAATCCTAGGCAGCACTTCACTGTAAAACTGAAATTACTTTTCTCTACTGTGTTTTCACCTAAGCAGTTCCTGTGTGTAAGCTTCCCAATTTGAAACATTTTGACATGCTCAAGGCCCAAACATTCAGTGAAAAGCACATGTTCAGTGACTATGAAGGGATAGTAAGCTGCATAAGCTGTTTATTAAATATTTCTTTCCTTCTGTCTAGAATATTTACAGTGGCATCGGCACTTTAACTTAGAACACACATTATACTATTAGAGAGCAAGAAAACAGAAGTACTCGCACACAAAAAAACCCAAAACCAAGCTTAAATCAGTAGCAAAATTATTCCAAAAAGAAGCTGATTGCAGTTGAAAACAGACTTTAGAAATGATGAACAGGTGCTAACAATGACAAAAGTAATTTCATAAACTGTACCACTAGTTGTTCTAGCCCTGTTCCTCCTACTACTGTCCCATCTTGATCATCCATTCACCAATTTAATCAGCCACACTTGCAGCCTCGGAGATCGACAACGGACTCCTCTCTGAAAGCACTCATTGTTAGAAGGTAGCATCTCAGCCAAACCTCTTGTACGCTACAGAGCATAGCAAAAGAAATTGGTTCAAATTTTTATAGAGATCTTGTCAAACACAAAGACATGGAGTGAGAAGATGTACTGTCTGCCTCAGCTGTCTTAATTCCACCTACAGTCCTAACAGCTTCACAGCATATGCCATTCTGTGTATTTCTGGTACGAAAGGAGGAAAAGAATAGAGGTGACAGGAGACGTATCCTGACTCAACACCCCACTAAAATCACAGCAGTAACACAGAGCTACCACAGTACCAGAGTGCACCAATTCTCCTGAAAGGAATTTTTAACTAAAGCCTACAAAACAATCAGGAGGTTGGACATAAAGCTCTCAGAGATAGATCTGTGATGCTTGCAGATAATCTTCTACATTAGGAGTAATTTTGCAATTATAGTTTATCGGTAGTTTTCTTAAATGTAACACAGAGAGAACACGGAAAATTTCCTGTTTGCTTATTCAGAAATATTATCCCTGAAGCATTTTTCCCTGGATTATGACATATTTTAAAGTTTTTAAACCCATCATTTATTTCTGTATGATGATATCTGCTAAATTTTACAAAACAATTTTTGAAACTACTGGCAATCTAATTTGAAATGCTAGGAATGTAATTTGCCCCATGATACATGACTAACACTGAGGCAAATATTCTCCAGTTTCACTGGATTGTTTCAGCTAGATAAGTATGAAAATAATGTTTAAATTTACAGGCTTTAAAAAAAAAGCAATGAAAGAAAGTATCATCTATGTAAAAAGACAGCTCTTCATTCTGTCTCTTTCACTGAAATTATATGTATCAATATAATAAAAATTCAAATATATGGTGCTTCACACATCTGAGAAGTGTCATTAATTTTTGCATAAAAAAAGAAAAAATGAATGAGTGATATTTTTAAATTTTTTTAAACATATGTTCATTTTGTTTTCTACATGTAAGGTATTCTTAGTTTTGATAATTCACCTCTTCAAAAAAGGAAACTCCCTCGTCTTGCATGTTAACATCAATTAAACATATGAGAATTAAAGGTGTAACTTTAGGAAAATATTCAGACTTGCTTTTCACTTTGTTTTACTCCTGTAGTTTGGGGTTTTTTTGTTGTTTTGTTTTGTTTTTAATTCAACCTAGCAGAACAAGGAATAGACACATCTACACCAACCAGTCAACACCTGTCAAAATGACATCTATGGCACGCTGCTCCAAACAGTCTGAGGAAATCCACTGACAATTCAGGATCCAGACATAGCAAACTCTGATACTGGTAGGCAGGAGAAACTTCTTTGCATGTCCTAATCTCACCATTCAGGATCCCAAACAAGTAAGTAACACATGGCCTGTGACTTGGGAAGCTTTTCTCTGCAGTCGCCTTTACCAAGTGCTGCTAGAGCAAAGCAGTTTCAAACACAATACTCTAAATAGGGTGAATCCTATATAAACATTTAGGCTGGAAAAGACATTTAAGACCACTGAGTCCAGGTGTTAAGCTAACACTGCCAAGTCCATCACTAAACCGTATCCCTAATTGCCACATCTACGTGTCTTTTAAATACCTCCAGGGATGTTGACTCAAACGTTTCCCTGGGCAGCCTGTTCCAATGCCTGACAACTCTTGTCATGAAGAAAGTCTTCCTAATATCTAACCCAAACCTCCCCTGGCACAACCCGAGGCCCCTTACTCTCATCCTATGACTTGTTACTTTGGGAGACTGACACCCACCAGGCTACAATCTCTTTTCAGGTAGTTGTAGACAGCAATAAGGTCTCCCCTCAGCCTTCTTTCCTCAAGGTTAAACAGCCCCAGTTCCCTCAACCACTCCTCTTTAACTTGTGCCCCAGGCCCCTCACTAGCTTCATTGCTCTTCTCTGAACTCTCTCCAGCACCCCAATGTCTTTCTTGTAGTGAGGGACCCAAAACTGAACACAGGATTTGAGGTGGGGCCTCATAGGGAGACAATCACTTCCCTGGTCCTGCTGAGCACACTATTCCTGACACAAGCCAGGATGTTGCTGGTGTTTTTGGCCACCTGAACACACTGCTGGCTCACATTCAGCCACCTGTCGATCAACACCCCAAGGTCCTTTTCCACCAGGCAGCTTTCCAGCCACTCTTCCATGAGCCTGTAGCGCTGCCTGGGGTTGTTGTGACCCAAGTGCAGGACCCAGCACTTGGCCTTGTTGAACCTCATACAATTGGTACCAGCCCATTGATCCAAGCAGTCCAGATCCCTCTGTATGATCTGCTGGAGGGTAGGAAAGCCAACACTCCCACCCAACTTGGTGTCATCTGCAAACTTACTAAGGGTGCATTCGATCTCCTTGTCCAGATCATTGATAAAGAGATTAAACAGAACCAGCCCCAATACTGAGCCCTGGGGAACACCACTCATGACCGGCTGCCAATTGGGATTAGCTGCATTCACTACAACTCTTCGGGCCCGACCTTCCAAGCAGTTCTTTACCCAACAAAGTGTACACCCATCCAAGCCATGAGCTGCCAGATTTTCCACGAAAATGCTGTGGGAAACTGTCAAAGACTTTACTAAAGTCCAGGTAAAGAACATCCACAGCCTTACTTTCATCTACTAAGCAGGGTATCATACACATGGCCAAGTCATGCTCAGAGCATAAAGCTTTTCAGGGTAATGAAGGCTGCAAAAAGTCACTCTCTACCTCCAACTCCAATGAAACCCTCACTTCAAACATAGAACTTCTCTGGCAATCACATGAGTAGTAAGCGACAGATACAGGTATTTGCTAATCACTGTTCTCACTCACCTGCTGGAAGGAAAAATGTGATGCAAGTAGGATCACTTTGAAGCCACTAATGATGCTCTGCAGTGTATTTAATGGCCAGCATGTTAGCTACGATGAAAGAGGAACCTCACATCAAGTACATTAAGGGATCAGAGGAATACATACTCATTACTCACTGCAATTTTACATCCCCAGTTTCAAGACAAAATACCCACATTTTTCTCATGCAGCAAAGACACCCTATACTACTATAGGAAATTAATGGGTCTTTTTTCTTCTGTTTATTTAGTATTTTCTATTTTTGTATGTAGCTGCAGATTATTACTGTTCATCTTTCATTCCTAGCTGCATTTCCTCAGATTGAAACTGGTCTCATCTATGTACATCATCATGCAATTAAATCAAAAAGGCAGAAAAAAGGAATCTGGACTTTTTAGGTCCAGAAATCAGCAGTGAACTCGTGACTTCTCTCACAGATTGCTATTTCTCTTCAAATTATTACTGCTTTTCCCTCTATCTTTTCTAACATAAGCAAAACATAGAATACTGCAGAAAAATGAGCACCTGAAAGACAGCCCAAATTTGATCTCTAATAACATGATCAAAGCTACAGAGCTTGTACGTAGAATTCAGTTCCAATTTGGGTTAGACCTCAATAAAAAGTAAGCCCACCTAAACTGATCTGTAACTCAATAACACAGTTAAAGGAAAAACTTAAAACACAGCAGGTGATATAACAGACACGCATTAAAAAAACCACAAAGTTTAAAGTAACTGGTAGCTCTAAAGTAACAGCAAAGGAAACCTGAGATATTAGGAATAAGCTAAACCACAAACTTCATGATCTTTGTCCAGAAGAAGCATACTAGAATGAATGATAATTTAGCTTAGTGAGAGATTCTTATACTTTGACTAATGTAATAAAAATACTACTTAATAGTATGTAAGAATTACGTAATTAGTTACTTACATTCTTATAGCTTTGAATCGGAAATAACTACAGAGGATTCATTATTTTTAATACCATAACAGAGTTTATCAATATGCAGAACAAAAGTGAAGGGTCTCAAGTTAGAACTAAATCTTTAGATCAGATTGTAAGAGAAACGAGCAGTGTATATTTTTAATAGAAACCAAATGATCTGAGAAAAAGTCAGGTGGAATGAAAAGCGATATTTAGCCACAACAAGCCACAAACTAGGCAACAGCAGCGTCCCTCAAGTGGAAAGCAATCTCAACCTGAGAGTCCACTGCAAAGGAATATTAATGCATAGTTTCTTTTCTGTGGATATTCAGATCTCATTTCACCCACTAGATTGTCAGTTATGATTAGCTACAATAATAACAGTTGCTGTAGTATACAATGATGCACCATAAGGATAAAATGTTTTTGTTTGGTTTGGGGTTTTTTGTTTGTTTGTTTTCAGCTTTTTTAAGATCTTCAAATAATAGCAGCATTACAGCATTTATTGTGTTAACTGAAAACATAACAGACTACTAACTTGCAGTTCATCAGCATGTACATCTTAAAATCACCATGAAAAAAAAAAAGACTTTCATCATCACACCTCAGGAATACATAATTTAAGCATACCATAACCTAGGTACATACACAATAGGATTTATTGAACAATAACATTTATATACAGTTATATATCAGTTATATATATACAGTTATATATCTTTATACATATAGGTATATAAACCCAAAGATACAAATAAAGAAATTACACTTTTTAAAATAAACTAGAAGTGCATGTTACAATGTACTTCATTTCTTTTTTAACCATGCTCACTTTTCTACTTTAATTTGATTCCTCATTGGTAGGAATTGCAAAGTTGCACAAAATACATTGCATTTCCCCAAGACTTGGCATAACCTGCTGGTTTTCTGAGTTAACCACTAATTAATAATTTGAAAACACAAAGTCATTATGTAATTTCCAGACAATGAGCTTTTAAATGGCGCATGTTATGTCCCAGCCTTTTCAGCAAGACAAAGAAGTTTTTTTTCCTCTGGAAACCAGATGGCTGGTAAGTGTTATTATGAGGCTGTGTAAATCTCAAAGCAATAAGAATCAAATCAAAACAAGAATTAATTTTCCTCTCTTCTTATCATGATTGTTGTTTTGCTGAACCAACCTGTGGAATAATACAACTCCTTCAAATTAAGCCACTGGATGCTTTGGCCATGATGAGTTCATAACCCATCTCCTCTTTCATTGCAGATCAAGAGTTCTTGAAACATTTTTTCACCTATACTTTCAACCTTCCTAATATCTTGTTCTACGTGTCCAACCTAAAATGAAGCAATCTCACTCCAAACTGAGTTTTCTCAGTAAACTTACTCACTTGAAAAGTTTATTGGCTGTACTACTATTACAATTTAATTACCCATATACCCTCGTCTGGCTTACGTTTTGGTTTTGGTTTGGCCAAAGTTTTTCCCTATTAGGAAAGAAATGCAGATGAGTTGTTATTTTCTGTCACTTAAGGAGTAAACAACTGCGCCTTCATGGAAGTGTCAGTTTCACTCTACAACTAAAACTCTGCACTTCAAAGAGGCCTTTCAGAAGTTCAACTAATACTTTCCAGTGCTCTATTTTACAAAACTTTCAGATTAAAAAAACTTAAATTGCTAAGGCTACCCAGAAAGAAAACGAAGAAACTAAATTCCAAATACTGATTTCTGAAGAAAAACAGCTTCTATATATTTAGAAGTAACTTAACTAAGAAAAGCTAACACTTTTAAAAATCTTCTGTGGAGGTAAATATTTTGAAAAGGTCTGGTATTGGAAGAACCTGTAAAAAATATGGATTGGAATGTTATTCTTTATGTCTTAGTCCTATTTTCATCCTTGGTTTTATGTTTTTCCATGACATTCACTACTATTAAATTTTAGTATTGAATTTTGTAATTTTGTATTTTAAATGCTCACACATAGCATTCAATATTTATGGAAACATCTCAGCATTCTTACATCAAAAGATTTCCTGTTTGCATGAGCTTGTTAAAAATAAAACGTTTCCAGCTACTATCGGATTGTGTCATTTTAGGATGTGAATAAGAACAGTGACAATTATGTACTAGTGCTATTGGTTTATCATGAAATAATGTCAAAATATGACTAAAGAACTAATCTACAAAATAACTTGCAACTCTTTTCCCCAACAGACTTCTTGTCAAATGTAATTCCCCTTAATGAAAAAAAAATCTTATTTGCTAAAACATTTTTCAGTAATAATTGCCCTTCTTAAAATTTCCTGCCATAGCTACTAACACATCTGTCTGATGCAAGTGACCCTATCTGAGCTGGGGTCTGGACCAGATGACCTTTAGAGCTCCCTTCCAACCTCAACCAGTTCATGATTCTGTAACAATATCAGATGTTGCACATTTTCTTGTACTGTCTCATCAAGAGCCAAAAACAATAGTACTCTGTAGTGTTCTAGCACTTCCAGCCCCAGCATCAAATAAAGATGAAAAAAAAAAAAAAGAATATTCTTGAATTCCTCTAAGACATCAAATCAAGAACAAATGTTCTAGTGAGATTTTTAACTCCATACAGGCCATTCGTAGCATCGAGGCAATAGTTCTAACAGATCCATGAATGCAATCAATGCTGTCAGCGCTGGGCCACGGAAGGTCTGACTGTGCGTTAGACAAGTTCTTCGCTGTGTCTGCTGGCGTTCTGCTTTAAGCCTGTGAAAATTTCACTGACACCCCTGTGACATTCTTCATACAGGCACAAGCACATCCCCAGAAAGGCAAGGCTCAATTTATGTACATGTTTCAACTTAAACCTGCTGCAACTAAGTTTCTTATAAACTTGGCTCCTGTACACTGTGACTGCTCAAATGCAAGGTTGAACTTTGTTTTGTAATAATGCAAGTCATAGGTTTTGTAATATAATATACACAGCACCTGTTTAACTTTGAAAGTATAACATTTAGATGTTCAATATGTTTAGCAAGCATACAAGATCCACGGCAGTATTTTGTTCAACGTTGCACATGGTATTCATGAAAGAATAATGCTTAGTTAACTGAATTCAGTACCATCAAACTCAGGCTGTAGCCAGGCCAATTATACCACACCAGTGCTGACCTAGAAATGCAGAACTGATCCTTTGATACTGTTTATCTACTTTGCCCCTTTCAGTTTTAAAAATCAAGATCCTGCTTTTGCACAACTTCTTTAATGTAATTATTCCTTAATGGAAAAGAAGTCACTATATTGTTTTCCCTAATGTTCAATTAAAATTCCTTTCCAGTTTTAATCCATTCTCCATTATAATCCCTCTAAAGATACTGCATTTTTTTTAGATGGTTACACCTTCACATACTAACAGCCTTTTGTCATGACTCTTTAAATTATCACTCTAGTAAAAGGCAAGTGTTCTTAGAATTTAATCTTTCTCACATACTACACTGCAAGAGTTACTCAGATATCTCACTGCTTGATCCTTCGAGCAACCTCTTTTTTTCTTTTCCTTACATGTTCTGGTACTAGGGCTAGTAGAACTGAATATAGCACTATTTCTGCATATAGTTTCTGCTTCATGCTGATCAAAAAGGCAGAGACAGCAAACAGTATGTGTGACTGACACACCACACAGAGGTCTAGAAAAAGAAAGGGAAATTGTGACACTTGGAATAGAACAAACATCTATGAGTAAACTATAGGTTGAATTGGGTGTTATCCATTACAGACACACAGACAAAGAAATAGAGTAAGTTGTACTACTAAACACTGTCAATTTCAAGACTGCTTTTAGAAGAGTTTTGAAGTCAAAGTATAAAATATAATAGCAATGTTGACAATAATGGTCAGCCATGGTTAATAATACAGAAGTAAACACTACAAACGGCTTGCCACACTGCTTGTCACAGGCTGTGCAACATTGTCATGCCATATAGTAACAGAAATTCTTCTGAAAATAATTAGATTTTAGAGACGGACTTCTCTACAGAAGAGACATTGCTACTAAAACTAGAAGTATAAAACACTCTAGTCTACAATAATGTGAAATGTCACCACGCTTTACAATATTTCCTTACTCCTGTGAGTGAAGATTAAAGAGGAGAGGGACTGTGGTTTATCTCTCCAGTTTACACCGAAGAACTTGAAAATATTTAAAGATTTGCAAGGTAAGAAAACCAGACCATTGAATGGCAGTCAGAAGCTGATGTTCATTTTTACTAGTTAATAATCTTCTCTTATATTTTACCTTCCTTTTCTTCCTCTGCCATCATTGCCATTCAACTGCCATCAAATACAACAGATCAACATACTTCAATTATAAACATCTCACAATAGATTAATATATTATGACTATCAATAATATTAGACTATTATGCCAATACGACTGGAAAAACTTTTTATTATGTCACTACCCATATTTGGTTGCTATTTAGTTAGCACAAGACTATTGGATGTTTTGTTTTGTTTTTTCTTTACATGTACCCTTTTGAGAGTTTTCTTGATGTCCCAGCAAAACACTCAGAATAGGATTTTTCTCTCATCATCAGTATCCAGACTGAAAATATCCTAAAAGGGTTATTCTGTTGCCAGTTAATATCTTCAGATGTCTTTCCAGTTTTCTCTGGCAAGCAATATCAAATTTCAGGCAGAAGTGCACAACAGAAACTAACATATTTGTGCCTTCACCAAAACAGGTAATACCAGATGAAGGAATCTGTTTTGTTTTTTAATTTATGGAAGAAAGAAACGGGGCAAGGGGGAAAGGTTGTGAACAGATATTTGGACCAATCTTCAAAAAAATAAGCATTCTTTCTTCCCTGTCACCAGGCTCTCTCGTGGTGCTCTCTTCTGTCCATCATGGTATCCATAAGCCTTTGTTCCTAGAACCAAGTACTTTTCAAATCTAACACTTTGTAGGGCACAGCCTTCCAATATAAGATGCAAACATAAGGATGCTGTGTTTGCTTTAAGCCTCAGAGCCATGACCAGGGTAAGGCAGAAGAGCCCAGTGCTGCGAGCCACTGCGCAAGGGCACGCTTTGGTCTAAACCAGCCCAGCTGATTGCTGAGCACACACAGGCAAGAGACTGTAGCACCAAGAAAATATCCTTAGTTAGCACGAAACACATAGGAAAACAAAAGCATTTTGGAGTGCAGCTGGTACTGCACAGAACTAAGTTATGCTGTTTTGGCAGATCCATTAATTAATTGTTTGTATTAATTTGATGAAAAATAAATTATAATAATTGATTGATGTTCTTTGGCAAACATTTCATCTAACGTTGTTACTGTTGGTTACTCTGCTTCAGTTATTACTGGTGTACTCCACCACTCTAGAAGGCTCAAAACTTTGATCATTATCCTCTTCAAAATCATATATACATTATAATTGATGGACAAAGACATTTATAACACCCCCAGGTTTTTATGAGTAACTTCATCAAACATGAAAGGTAGGAGGAAATTAATAATACCAGTGGAACAAAAAAAGGTTAACTTCAGATACGTTTTGAGAAAAATGCATCAGGGACAAGCATTTTAAAATTAAGCCCTATTATCTGACTGAACCAAAGCTATAGAGTTGGAATTGCGACATGAGAAATCCTTAGAAATATCTTCTTTGAACCAAAGGGCAAAAACCAAATCAGATTGTTTTTTAAGCATCTTGGAAAATTGCATAGCTAAGTACTACTATATTCTTACATAAGACTTAACGGAAAGAAAACTACTTCTATGCTTTCGAAAACTGACTTTTCTTTAAAATCTTACAAAAGACTCACTACTGGGGATGGCAGGGATGGGGGGTTGACAAGGAAGGAAACTTTCCGCAAAGGCTTGATGGTTTTCAACACAATTTAATACAAAGTGGATTTTGTAAGAGCTCTACTAATTGACAGTGCTAATGTCAGCATTTTAAATATTTTTTACACCAAGACTAGAAGCCTTTTCTTTGTATGATTACATCTATAAAAAATATGAAAACTAGTGAGTACAGCAAATATATAGTTTCATTCATATCTTACTTGCACTGAAAATCATCACTGGAGCAATAAAAATATCTGGTGTTTATCTGATCAAGATTCATTCTCTTTGAAAAAAGCTAGGAGAGAACATTTTACATTTCTTTATCTGATCAGTGTTAAATTGGGCTGTTAAAAATACATGGAAACTCAAAATATACTCTGATATACTCAAACTGGGATCAACAGTCCATACTGGCCTCAGAATCAACCATGGAAGAGACCTGCTGTCAGTGTAAATGTCTTTTTAAAAGAAAACTGCAGGCTCAACAATATGACTGCTAACTAACTTGCTAACTCCAGACTGAAACAGTCTTCTTGTAAACAATACAAGACATTCATCAGCTTTGTGTAATGAAAACTTGGTTTCAGATACAAGTAATGGGAGTATAAAGAGGAATAATATACACTCAGTTACTTTTGAATATGTAAGTGCAGATGAGCTTCTTGAGTGTCAAGATTTTAGTTTGAAGATGGACTGTAAGAGCCTCTCATTGCTGACTAAGTTGACAGTTAACCAGACTCAAGGACAAGAAGTGCAAAGGTAGATCGGTGCACACCTACACTGGTGTTTCTACTCTGTTTAATGATGACAAATATGCCTATGATGAGGATAGCCCCTGTAGCACAGCAAAGGGAAACGGGTGGTATGTCAGGCCTCTGAAGTAAATAAATACTTGTTGAACACTAGTTGGGAACTATATTATAATGGCTTGTGGGATGTACATGATGCTTCTCTCCTTTGGCAGATTTCCAATTTTTCTTCCCCTCATTTCCCTTCCCTTTTTTTCCATTTTGTACTGATTCTCTAGTGAATATTTCTTATTTAAAAAAAAAAAAAAGAGAGAGAGATAATTAAATGTAAAATATTCACTATGCCATAAAACAATATTGCTTTATGTCATACTGACTTTTGTGGGTTGTTTTACTATTTCATGGTAATAGTCAGCATTACTCAAGAAAAAAACCTGAACTGATCTTAAGTGCCATCCCGAAGGCTTATACATTTTCAGATTCATAAATCCTCCTTATGAATTGGGCATCATTTTAAAAGCCCTGGAAATATGGAAATAAATCATAAGGTACAAATACAAGTACTAACACCTATAATACATCTCAGAGGTGAAAAGGGGCATAATCTTCACTGTCAACAGAGGAAGCGTTGGGATTTTAGCCACTAAGTTTGTTTATTGTTCTTAGTCAGATCTGGATTCTTTGGGACCGAAGGGGTAAAAAAAAAACAAACAAATCAACCCTCCAGTAATAAGTCAAGTCATTTAAACTTCAAAGGTGGGTAACCTGAACCTTGTATGGTTTATATTATGAGCAGCTTTTGGGCACTGTACTACGTAACATTTTTCCAAATGGCAACAAGTCATTGTATCGTTAGCCAAATGTGGAGCCACATCCTTTGCTGGCTTTTCTGCTCTGCACCACTGCAAGTGCTCATCTGTGGAGGTGTGCACACTGTATGGTAGATCTAGTGAAAAGTAACCTTAATTTCAGAATTTCACAGGGCAAAAACTTTCCAGAATTACAGAACTTGTCCAATAAAAACTAGGTCAATGCAGACAAAAAACTGTATTTAAAAGTTAAAAATTTTGTTTCAAAAATTAGCTCCATACCCAAAACCAATAAAAGCATATTTATTTCTTTTCTGTCCAAGACAGTAAAGTCTATAACTTACTGCAATCATAAAATTTATAGTTTATAAACTATAATTTACTTTGGTAATGCTTTTTCTGACCTCTGAGTCATACAACCTAATGAAAGCAGATGTTTTAGAATGTTATTGTGAAGATTCCTGTGTCCAGGGTGATTTCATTGGTCATCAAGAACAAGGAGCCAGGAAAAGGAAGTTATAGTGGCTTATGTGTGTTTTGAGAGGATGTCAGGCACACACAGTTCTACCCCAAGTGTTGCATCGCTCCTGAAATATACAAGAAGTCACCTTTTGCTGAAGCAACTATTTTTTTTAACTATGTACCTTAGTAAATATATACTCCCAGATCCCAATGAGATATTTAAGAATCTAAATGGGGAAGTCCATAGCATCAGCTAGTAGATTCTAGTAGCTTCAGTTTCATTCAGTCATATCCCAACAGTTGCTGAAGAGGACAGTTTGCTATGAACAAATGCAAAACATATTTATTTTGTTGAACTATATTCACTCAATCTCTTCAAATTTTTCTATTAACAACCAACATGCCAGGGAATGACAATCCAGACTAGGCAGGACGTTTAATTCAGGCAAGAAAGAACAAGCCTGCAGATTAAAGATCTTGCTTCTATGGTGTCTCCCATTTCCGCAGAAATCTGTCAGTATACTATTATTTGTACTCTTGAGGGTTTTTAAAAATTATTTTTTTAAGATCAGAATAATAAAGAATACTTCATTAAATATAACCATAAATTTGACCTGACCTATGTATTTTCTTACTGTAATTAATAATATTAAGCACAATTTTAAAAATAATCTTAAAAGATCTGACCAGTATAAAACTTCTCTTCAAATTACTGTTTAACTAACTCTCTGTCCTAACTCCCCAATAATAAAAAGTGCAATTCTCACAGTCTCCTCTTATAATCAGAATTCTCTGACTGGGCTTTCCACAGGAAACTCCAACTCATCACCTATAGGAGCAATGAAATAATTATCAAAAGATATTCGTAGGCATGAAAGTCAGAACTTCATCAACACCTGTAATTAAATGTTACAATTCAGTTCTACAATACATTTGCTTACCTGAACAAAATTGGGGGGTTTTATTATTATTCATGATTCCAGATGTATATTTCTACATACACTGGCATACAATTGCCGCTGTTTGAACTGACTTTGCCTTATTTTATTTGCTACAACTTAAATCTTCAATCAAATATTACAGTTTAAAGCACAGGAGGCTGTTGGCCTCTTGGAAAAATTAACACAATAAAAACATGGAACCATGTTAGTCAATACATGACTATCTAACATGTTTTGTTATCTCTTCAGCCAAGCAGCTACAGCTTGCAATTCAAGACTGAAGCTTGGATACACACTATAGACGTGCCTAAATTTGAATCCACTATTTGAGCCACGTGTCTATTCTTCAAGGCTCTCTTTCAAAGTATAGGCCTTACTTCTGGGAATCTAATGCTATTGCAGATGTAACCAGTGACACTAGGGTTTCACTTTTAAATAACACTTTTCCTTATATGTATTGTTATGTGATGCTTTGCAGCTGCAGTGATTCAGCTATTTATACGTTTCATCACATGAAAACATTACATACATACTTTTCCATAAAAATTCTATTTAATTCTAGTTGTTAAATATACTCTGTATTAGGTATTAATCTGTAAATAACAGTACGATACAAAGTTGCTTATAAAATAATACTGGAGGAGCTTATTTTCTGCTTTCAGTCACATAACATTTTTCCAAGACTACAAAAGTTTAAAGAAAATCAAGACAAGAAATGAGTTCTTAATGACATCAGCAGCAAATCCTGCAATATCTTTTTCTCACTGTTTATTGCAGGGTATTTTAGGGCAAGACTTCAGGATCTGGGATACCTAGCCTGGATTTCTAAATCATTAAATAATTTGTTTGTTGAAATACTCTGGTTGTAATTAACCTTCCTTTAATCAGTAAGTGTTCCTAATAAGCTCACTAGACCTGGTAAGAGGAATACAGCCTGTTATAGTCTTGAAAAATCAGCTGTAACTTACTGATCAGTCCCTGCATGACCTTACAGAGCTAAAACAGAATTCTTGGTGTAGTTAGTAAGTATGATTGATCCAAAGCTCATAGGATTTAATAATAACGTCTTGAGAGACACAGAAAGCCAGTGTTCTTAGAGCTGCTCTCACAAAGAACAAGAGCTGTGGCAGCGCTCTTTGGATTACAGCAATTCTATCTGTTTATCTTTAAGCAGAAGATGGATGTACAATTTGATGACAAGACATTAGAAAGCATCATGAAGACATTACTACTGAGTGTGCTCCAGTGGGTACAACATATGTTACTGAGATACTAGAAATATGATGTAAGGATAAGATATTGCCCAGGGAAATCATTTACTGAAGGCAGATAAACAAAGCATGAACTGTAAAACCAATATAACACAGTGGCCTCTGTAGAATAGCAGGAAGTTTACTAATGTATAACAATACCTCAGTTTCACTGATTTGCATTTCAAGAATGTACCACTTTATCAAAAGTAATGTAAGTCCGGGTTCTAGGGTGATCAAGATTGGAAGTGTAAGACATACCCAAAACTGTTCTTGCCTCCTAATTAGAGCAGTCAGTTGACAGAGGGCAGACACTCAGCTAAGTCACTAATCTCAGAAGAGAATTCAGCCTGGTCCTCCAAGGAGCGAACGACATCACATGTGGCACCTGCCTCAAGCCTCCATGACACCTCCATGGAGCTCAGAAGCGTTTCTGTGATATTCACCAGGTATCCCGTCTTTCTCCAACCTCAGTGTGACAGTAATGAACCACCCTGTGAAGGAACACAGGTCTCCCTGCAGACTGGAAGGAAGAAGGAGGCTAAAATATTTAACACTGGTACCTGCTAGGGCAGATACCTGCATTTTTAAAACTCTTGACACCTGTACTTGGCATCTACAGTGCTTCAGTCCTGAAAAGGAAACATCTACTGATAACACTTGTACCACACACTAAATGCTGAAAATTATTGAAAAAAAAAAGATAAAAAGAAAAATAATGAGGTGCCAATCTGTAAGAAACTTGGCAGGCACAGAACATACTGAAAGGGAGAAGGCTTCATAGAAGGAACACATCTGGACTGATATCTGGGCTTGCAACCTCTCTGTAAACAACTCTTTTACCAAGTGATGGTTTCACTTCAGAAATGGAGCCCTTACCAATCCCAGAGTCACATAGCAACCTTTGATCAAGTAATGCTTTTAAGTACTTTGACACTGGACTGCAAAGACCTATTATTACTTTCCACTCTGAGCTAGAAAATATTACGTAATAGGAACAGCATACACTAAAAGCTATAAATTACAAAGAAGTAAGAAAAATAGACATTTTCCAACTCTGTGCTCAGTCACCAATCTGAGAAACAGTAGGTAGGGTGTATTTATGGTCAAGTGGTATTTCCTGAAGTTTTAAAATGTGCGTTGAATTGACTTATCCTGTGAATACCCATATTTATTACAACCGGACCTAAAGCTGACTGAAGCAGATGCAATATTTTCAATTGCTTCAGATGTTCTTAGCAAGTATTGTGTTTATATAAGAATCAGAATAAACCAAGTAGGCCACCAGGAAAGATATTAACTAATAATAATCCAAACCAATAATATGATCACATGATAACGCACCACACAATCACACATTGCTGGCTGATTGTTCAGCAGTCCTGGAATCAGCAAGCTTCACCTGTTCAAAATGTTGTTCATCAGAGTCTACTCAAGTTGCAGATACAATCGTTTTATCATTTTTCTCCAGGAAAGTATAAAAGCAAGTTTGTCAAAATCATTGTCTCACCATTAATACTAAAGCTCTTCATTATCTCTTCTGACAGAACAGAACAGTCTTCGAACATGCTAGAGAAAATTCCAATTCATTCATGAAAGTCAGAAACTAAGCAAACACCACAAGAAGCTGGACACAGCTTTGAGGACCAGTGTATAAAATGCATTTTGGCCTCTGATCATGAAAGGACAGGAGTCACTGCCACAGACTACAAACATTTGTCTCTTGTCTCTACTCAGCTTCATGATTAGGCCCACAGCTGCTTGTTAAGCTCTGAAACTGAAGAGTCCTAATCTACAATAGAGCCTGTCTACAAATGTTGTCAGAGAAGCAGTCAGGCACTAGCCCTCTAGGTCATTTGTGTTTGATAGGTAAGCCTTGCAACATCAACCTATGGAAATTTACTGCCTGTCACAAAGTACTTGCTAATCAACTACATTACAATTAAGCCAGGAACAGAAGAAGCTGTAACTGCTACTAATTCAAATGTCTGGGCCTTCTCAATGAAGCTTTGCTTTGAGGAAGAAAAAAAACAAAACCAAGCACCAAACACACAACCAACAATCAAAGTTTTAATTTTAACTCTAGAAAGGCAAGTGTAATAAAAACTTAATAAAACACCTGGTAAATGCAAAGTGTCTGCTAATTACAAATACATGGCCATGTAAGACTAGAAGCAAACCACAGCCGTTTCAGGAGTGATTTTGAATCTGGCCTTTAGTTTAGATGCACTTAATCAAGAATGCAATTAATTGAGAGTACAAGTAATGGCACTCTGATATCAGTTACACCCATCCAAGCCCATAGTAACCGACTTCAATAGTTCACTAGATACAAACTGAGTCAAAAAAAATTGTCCAGCTTATAATTATCATTCCTTTTACGAAATCTCACTAGATATGAGTACTTTAGTAATTCATATTCAGTTTACCTGATATTTAACAACTACTCTGCTGTCTACAGGACAGAATTTATCACCAGCTATCAAAATATATGGTATGCATTAAGAAAAATCAGTTCTTCACTTCTTTTAAAAGTAGTAAATATTTAAATTATACATCTCCACTTTGAATTTAACAACTAGATGCACAAATGGTGAAAAAATCTTTTTTGTCTGCAAATTTTAACATGCAGCACAAGGTGAAATTGTTACCCACTGTGTCTCATAATACAGCAGAAAAACATCTCAAAACATCACTGCACCAGAACCTAAAATTTTCTAGACCTTCTCAACAGAAATACCACTTAGTAGAGCTAATTCTCCTTGCCCAAAATAAACTGTGCATAACAATTTGCTTGACTGTAATTTCCATTTTCTAGGTACAGTATTTATTGCATTTTTGTCTGAAAACTAACTTACAGATTACACATATATTCTACACACAGGTCAAAATGTAGATGTGAAGCTAAAACCAGGGAGAAAATGTTCACATTTCAGGTTCAAAACATGAGGAGACTGTAAAGTACTATTTTCTCTACATCTTGTCCAGCTATTAAAATAAGAAACTATGTTTCTGTAATATACATTTTCAACTGTAAATACTATAAAATATGTATGTCTTTAATACAAGGAATTAACTAATCTGTTTCCTTCAGATCACCTGGTTTAACCTCGCTTTTAAAACATTTTACTGACGTTGATGGTTGGTGAAAATCCCAAACAGTCATGAGACACTAGTCATCAAAAGTATTCTTCCCCAAGAGCTACCAGCAATACTTTTTTCATCTAGTAAGCAATCTGTACACAACTCCAAGCTCAAACTTTGCTTCTGATCCTCCACTTCAAAGATGACGGTAAGTCTCTTCCACAGATAGTTGATATTCATAGCACCTTTCATCCTAATAGAATTCCTAAATTTAACTATATACCAGAATATGCTACTCAGAATACAACACCCTTTTTCTGTAGAGTAGCAAATCTTCCTAACTGTACACCACAGAGAGTGAAAAATTCTGTATTAGAGTGTCAAGTAAAAGAGAAGGTAGAAACTACTTATTGAGGACTCTGAACATACCATTGGCATGACTACTTGCCAACACTAATGAAGACATACTGGCTCAGTCTACAACTCTCTTTGATGATGATCCCAATTCTCCTTTCATAAAAGACACGTTATTTCTATTAGCACAGAATATGCAGCAATCTGAAGACTGACAAGCTTCCCATACTTAAATTCACATCTTTGGTTAAGGTCCAAACATTCTCAAGAAAGGGACAAGCCAAAGATAAGAAGCAGCAAAGATGATCTCATGTGAAAGATTCAATAGTCAAGCTTGACACTTTCCAGGTGAAAGGCAAGTAAGTTCATAATCTCTTTAGTGGGTATGGGTTTACTGTTGAGAATCAGCTTAGATCTTCAGCTCTCACTGAAAACAGAGCCTAAATCAAACCTACAACTAATCTAGTAAACATAAGGCAAGGAGGAAGTGATCCAAGAATCACAGAATCATTTAGGTTGGAAAAGACATTAAAGACCAAGTCCAACTGTAATCCTAACACTATCAAGTCCCACTAAACCATGTTCCTAAGTGCCTCATCTACATGTCTTTTATATAACCCCAAGGATGGTGACTCAACCACTTTCCTGAGCAGCCTCTTCCAATATCTGACAACCCTTTTTGTAAAGAAAGTTTTCCTAATATCTAATTTAAACCTCTCCTAGTGCAATGTGAGGCCCTTCCATCCTATCACTTGTTACCTGGGAGAAAAGCCCAACACCCTCCATGCCACAACTTTCTTTCAGGTAGCTGTAGACAGCTATAAGGTCTCCCCTCAGCCTCCTCTTCTCCAGGCTAAACAGCCCCAGTTCCCTCAGCCACTCCTCATCACACTTGTGCTCCAGATCCTTCACCAGCTTCATTGCCCTTCTCTGAACTTCCTCTAGCACCTCAATGTCTTTCTTGTAGTGCGGGACCCAAAACTGAATACAGGATTAGAGTTGTGGCCGCACCAATGCTGAGTACAGGGGTACGATCACTTCCCTAATCCTGTTGGCCACACTATTCCTGATACAAGCCAGGGTGCTGTTGGCCTTTTTGGCCACCTGAGCACACTGCTGGCTCATATTTAGCCACCTGTCAACCAATGTTCCCAGATAGGGTCCTGCCAGGCAGCTTTCCAGCCACTCTTCCCCGAGCCTGTAGCACTGCCTTGGGTTGTTGTGACCCAAGTGCAGGACCCGCCACTTGGCCTTGTTAAACCTCACACAATTGGCCTCAGCCCAATGATCCACCTGGTCCAGATCCCTCTGAAGAGCCTGGAAGTCTCTAAGAATTATGAGTCTCCAGACAAACATTTCTCCAGCTAAAGAGCCTGACCTGAGTATGCCTAGCATGAATCAATCATAACAAAGCTGAGAAAAATACAGAGGATACAGTCAAAACCACAAGACATACAAAGACCATTTCCACTTTGCCCTATTATGAAAAATTACAGTGGGAAGAGTAAAATGTTTGACCTCCTAAGTTTATAACCAAAATCTCTTATCTCCAGGACCATCCTGGAATGTAGAACACTGGATTTAGTAAAGAGGCATCTATATCATCTAGTAGTTGCACAGTTTCCTGGGAGAAAAGGTCTGTGGGATTGTATCTTTCAGAAGGAGGGTTTTCTGTATCTGAAGTATAATAGCTGTTGTATAACAAATAGACACCAACTATCTAATTAACCATCGACATGTCTGTCTAAGCAAACTCAGTCTGTAAATTCTTATGTGATAATTGGCACATTCTGTATTATATACTCAGCAGCTATATATGTCACTCTCTTGGTGGCTGTGAAATCACAAAAGTTGCAGAATTCTCCCCTACAAGGAAAAAAGAGGTCTACAAAGGAAAAATCAGAGCAGTCACTGTAAATGCCTCTGTAAAAATTTCATCTATTTTCTTCAACTTATGTTTTAAGAAATAGGCCTATATAGCTTCATGACAGCCTAATGCTGTCACACACACTAAGTATTAACATAAAATATTGCATATATTTACCTCTTAGCTAGTAGGCCACAGCATCTTAGAAATTGTTTGAACTTAGACTAGGCTATATGTAACAAAACAAAATAAAACAAAAGTATTCTTCTTCTCTCATAGGCACAAAGATGTCAGATTCAGATTTCCTGGTGGAGGGGAAGGATTGAGGGAAGACTTTTTAGGTTGATTTCCATATTTGCGTAAGTTTCTTTCCAAATCTAACATACTTAGTGAATCTAGAAGGCATCCTGTAATGCTGGTAATAAAATAATTCCTACCACATCCAAATTACAGTACCAAGTGTTCTACATTCTGACCATTAGCCATTTTTATCTCACCTTCCTCATCTTTAAGGACATACACCACAATCAGATATACTGATTGAAACAGTTCTCTTCATAGTTTTGAAAACGCCACAGGTGAATGCTAATAAAAGTGTTTTTAAATAGTGGTCACCCTGTGAAGAGATATGTTCTTACTTAGTGGCCATCCCACTGAAAGTTTTGAATTGGAACTAGAGATGAATGATCTTACTTCCATATAACTATTATCCAAAAGAGCTGGATGATTTGGGGTGATCTGGGTTTAGAGTTCAGTCTCATCTCATCTCCCAGCTGCACTCTGTGGCTACTATCATCACATCACATCCACCTTGTGCTCCTTACAGGGTAAGCCTAAAAGTAAGAGTGACTTTAGATATGCCCTTGTGACGAATCTGAAAGCCTTCAGGTAGGTACGTGCACTTGAATACAAGTGACAGTTGAATTCGGATGGATATTATCATTTAGGTACTGCTCAGTACGTCCAAATTTTGCAACTGCACAGGAAGGCTGTTAAAAGGAATGTACTATTATTATTAAGTATTATAATGGGACTTCTCTTCCCTAAAATCTATTTAATTATTTTAATTTTTAAAAACAAACCTTTTTCTAGAATTTACAAGGTATGAATATATTCCATTTCCTTTGAATTTCGTTCCCATTTAAAAATCTTGGGGGACTTTGTCTTTTACTTTATACTTATTTTATCACATTTGATTTCATTGTCTCAAGGTTTTTGATAGTAATTAAAGGTGCTACATGATTATATAAATTCATTTTTGCACTCATATTCAGAAAGAGAAGATCAAGAGTACCGCTGCTTTGAAATGGGATATTCAGCTTTCAGAATAATTTTTCCTTTAGAAAGTGTATACATACATATATGCATTATATTTACATATGTCATGTTAATGTGTTTTAAACATGTATACCTCCCACAGGTCTAGAAGAGCTTTTATAACTGTTTTGACATCTATGGAGCAAAAACATGCCATAGTCTACTAAAGCAAATAAATGAACACTGTACTACAATGTTAATAAAGAAAAAATACTTTAGACTATTAAAATAATTACCATTTTACAAAATATACTTAAATATTCATTTAAGAGATTATACCAGAGTTGTTGTAGTAATACTTTTTCTCATTTGTGCCCAAATATTACAGGTATAAACTCAGACAGGTACCTGTCAAAAAGTAACACTACTTTAGAAATTAAAATTTTAAATTCTGTAATATTCTGTTAATGTTCAGAAAAATATCCAATGGATATTTTAATAAAAATTTTAAAAAAATTTTGTTAATATTTGCTTTAAAAACTGTTCTAGTTTAAATAGGTATTTTTGAAACAGGCATATTACTTCTGTCCTGATGAAGTTTGCAAATTATCCACTTAGGAAATTGTAAGTATGAAAAATCGAGGCAAGAAAAAGACATAAGCCAACCATCAAACATTTGAATATTTTATTATGAAAGGAAATATTTACTATATAGTATCAGAGCTAAAATAAAGTTAGCTGCAGCTTATTTTTGTTTGTTTGTTTTTGTTTAGGTAGATTAGACTATATATCACTGATTGAAGTACATTAATTTCAAGGATAGTAAGAATTTGCTCTGTGTTCTGATATGATTTGTTGCTTAACTTCTGATAAATACTGTAAAGGAGAGTAAGGTTACCAAACCATGATTTTTAGAAATTACAGGTGATGTTACATACAACCAGCACTTACTCATCCTTCTTTGTGTTCCTTCTAAAATCTAAAATACGTGCTCAATTAACATGTATAAGAAGGATTCATATTACCTGATTTTGAGCACCTATAAATCAGATATCTAATCTAATCCACTTTACTTTAGATCACTCCACCTTTTACTGGCCATTTATGTTCTCAAGTCAGAATTTGGTTCTCAGGAAGTGCCCATCACCATGATTGCTAAGGAAAGCTTAGACAAGTACCTAGATGCTTACCTTTTAGATGGTTAACATTAGGTAAAATGACTCCCTTCCCCAAAATACTTAAATGTTTTCATTGTACAAGACAGCTCTTCAGTAGCAGGTATTGGATTGACACTCATTCAGTAGGAAGGGTTTGATATATTATAAGAGATTTGAAGAAAGCAACCACATCACATCCAGGTTCAAACCACATTCCATGGGAACATGTCTTTCCTGCCTTGGGTATAAACATGGCAGTAACTACAACAATAAATCAATTATTCTGAGTTATATTTTTAGCTGCAAATGAATAATAAAATTTGAGAAGCAACAGTATTTAGATCAGGTGAAAACAAACTACAACTTCCCCAAATAGTTGTCCTGTCTTTCCATTATATGATGCTGCGTTTCCTTAAGCTACACACAGATTGTCACATTTCCCCAAAGAGCTTCTTTTCTCCCCTTTTCTCATGTCCCTTCCCCATTCTTCATAAATATACCAAATTTTTCCAACTGCTTTTGTGCATTGATAAAAATTTCTAAAGCAAAGCAAGTCTAAGGTGAAATGGCTGAATATTACACAGAAGAGATAACGATTACTGTAAAATCTTTCAAGTCCCTCCTCAGCATTCTGGATTCTCACAGACTCACTAAATGTCTGCTACACAATGCACATTTCTCAAGGTTTAAGATTCATTGTATTTGGTTTTGCGAAATATGATTATTAAGATACTGAAATATTCTCAGACACATGGGCTTAATATTTTAAATACTAAATAATATTAGTTATTATAATTATTAATATTGTATTCTACTTCATATAAAACCACATAAAACATTTCTACTGAGACACTTTCCCCTGCCTACACCTTGGTTTTCTGCTCATAATTTAAGTATAAAAATCCCATAATTATTTGTTATGCTTCTTACTCCCTTCTTGCTATAAATCATTTATTAAATTGTCCTGTTTATTGGTCTAGCTAATCACTGCTTCTCTGAACTCCATTAGCACCCTTTCCTCCCTCGTCCCTCAAGTACACAAGTCACATTTTCAGACAATTTGTATTGTTATTTTAAATACTGCCCAAAATACGTTTCACAAAAGGATTAGAAGTTATTTTATGAGTAATAAATTATTTTTTTCTCAGTATTGTTTTTCTGAAGGAGTTATTTAATTACATAAGAACACATGTGGTCCTCATACTGAAACATAAGAGAGACAGATGCATCATCACAACCCTACAACTTCTGATCTAAAATTCTTAGTGAGAGGAAAAGCAGTAGAAACATTAAAAATTGCATTTAACAGGAGATGAGCTGACATTTATGTGAAGGAGGAAATGAAATAATATTTTGTTTCTTGATTTGACAATATTTTTGGATTTACAAGACTAAGTGAAAATCACTGAAGCTAACCAAAGTATTTTTTAAATGGGAAAGTTGCTCTGCATAGAAATTCAGGCAACTATGCTACAGGCTTAATGCTGAAACTATCTTCAACTTTCTGGATTCAAAGCAGGAAAATGTTTTATGATTCTGTTTATACTTTTGCAAATTATAATGTTTTTCCTGTGCATCAAAGTAAATCATACGAACTTCACTAACGAAGTGATTCGGAACAGTTCAACCCAAATTATATTCACAGTATTAAAGGATCAGAATACATCTCAAATTATTCATCAAGACTTGCACCATCTCAAGACTATGACTGAATTCCCTACAGTGTTAAGCTTCAGTGATATTATCCAGTTACCAAAAAGTAATGAAATGTGTCATGAATACATTTCTACATTGCTAAACTAACATAACCAAGTTTTCTATAGTTACAGTAAAGTAATGGTATTGTATTTATTAGTTTTTACAATCAAACACAACTAGTATCGCAAAGATTTAACATCTCAGTTTTATCTAGTTCTATCTTTCTAAAGCAGATATTTAAAGAATATAATTTCTCACACTGCTCTGATTTCAAGCCTGTATTCTTTACTCATGAGGAAAAAAATCAGAATACCTTTAAAAGAAGTAGCTACAGAAAGTTTACTTATGTAAGTGTATATGTAAGTAAAGAGGCTCTAAGGCATGCAAGGAAAAAAATGTTGCAGCTGTATCTCATACAAAACTCTCATTCAAGACATATAGGATTCTGCCTTTTGCAATACTAGTATATGCAATGAGCAACCAATATATCCACTACACTAATTACATATCACTACTTTCTGCTTTAAACAAAGCAAAGTGTATTTTTTTAATATCACAGAGTCATCTCACCCTAAAACAGCTGTCTAGCAGTGCAGTGTCGTTATCTCCTTATGCATTGGGCTGCATTCCCAAAAGAGGCCGCCCTACCCTTTTGCTTGTTCTTACAGTCATGCTGCCTTCCTCATTGGATTAGCACAAGTATTTGTGTGGCCATCAGGTGAACTAGATAAAGAAAAAAAAATCTGAATTAAAATTGAACCACAGGGGGTGGAGAGGGAAGCTGGTTTTCACTTGGAACAATTCCTTCCCTCAGTTCACCCTAGACACAGAAACATTTGTGCCATATGTGAACAGCCATAAGAACTGACAGCCAAAAGAAAGAGGTCACCGCTGTCTTTCTCAGTAGCATGCCAGTTTAAAGCAATCCTTGAAGCAGGGTGCAAAACTGAAAGAATGAATGACCCTCTAAAATTATTGATTTCCCTTTCCCATAGAGGAAGCTAAATAACTTATCTTGGATGACAAACAATTAGATAGCTAAAAACTCTTACACTAAGAGTGACCACAAATAACCTATTTAACTGCTTATGAAGTGACTCTTCTGTGAACAAGCACATGTTCAAATGTATTTCCACACAGTCCTCTAGCTTTTTTCAAATGTGACTCGTTAGGTTATCCTCACTTCTTCATATGCCTTTTGATGAAAGAAAACATGCTTAGACATTTATAAAAAAACACAAACATACAAATTACGACAACAAATTATTTTCTCACTTTCTCACTTCTGCTTCTTAATGATGCTACAAAGAATTTGGTAGAGGGAAATTATAAGCTGTAATTGTAAAAATCTGTTAAAACTGAAAGAAAAGATAGCTAAGTTGTTTGAATAGCTTATATTAAATGTTTCCTAAAGATGTATCTACACAGAAACAGAGAGCCATACACTAGCACAGCTTAAAAAGGTGAATTGCTCAAAGCAAGACAGCTCTTAACGTTAAATTCTCAAAAAGCTCGATTTCAGGATAATTTCTGGGAAGCCGTTTCTATGTTCTTGATATACAACGTTAACTGCTCCTGACTTCATCAAAAACTTTCTCTCGTATTTTTAATCACACCAAGTCTATTTAGGAAGGCTTTGTGTCTAAATCCATAGGCTCTTAGAAAGCCCTCATTGATCTGTCTGCTAACTTCAGAGCAAATCTAGGACTTGAGATGTCTATAAACTTTTAATTCAATAACTGTAACTCAGAACAATTCTGAGTATTTGGACATTAGAATTCTAGTATTTGTTTGAAAAAATATATCTAAAGTACTTTTATTTTCAAAAGCTAATAATGTTTTAAGAATATTTACCTCATAAAACAGGGGTTGCATTTGTGGTCTTATAAAGTAAGTGAAAACTGGCTAGATCAGCAGCCTTAAAGGGTTGCTATCAAATCCAACTGGAGTCCATCTCTTAGAGGTATCATCCCTCAGTGGTCAGTATGGCTTAATACGTTCATTAATGGTTTGAACAATAGGACAGAATGCCCCTCAAGAAGTTTGAAATGGTATCAAATTCGTAGGAGTTGCTGAAACACACTTGTGTGCAAGGCTGCTCCTCAGAGGAGACCTGAAGAAGTGGGGCTGTCAGAAACATGAAGTCTAGAAGTTCTGCATTTGGGACAGATTAATCTCATGCACCAGTACAGGCTGGGGATCAGTGAACCAAAATCAACTTTGCTACAAAGGATCCAGCCATTCTGGTGAATAAGGTGAGCACAGATCAGCAGCGTGTCCTTGCAGCAGCGAAAGCCAAACACATCCTTGGACATAAGACTTTAGACAGCAGGCTGAGGTGATTATTGTCCTCTATTCAGTGACACCACATCTTAAGTACTAAGACACAGCAAAGGAAAAAGAGTAGATGTGATGGTAGCCAAACTGTAGAACTGGTTGCTAAAAGAGGCTGAGAATCTCCATCCTTGGAGTTATTTCAAAACTTGACTGGGAACCTGATATAAATGGGTTCTGGTTTGAGCAGGGGGTTGAACTACATGATCTCTGGAAGTCCCTTTCAACAGAAAACACTCTATGATTCTATGGTTTTATTCTCAGTTCAAAAGCAATTCTGGAAAATAATTACCAACTTGGTCAGTTCTGGGTTAAACATTCATAAAGAGTATATTTCAGACTTAATAGAAGTATCCAGGTATTTTTGTAAATATCACGGCCCTGTTATATAAATTCTCACATTTGTTGAAGTAACTGGGGCTATGCCAGTATAAACTAACAAATAACTGTAATATATCCCACACTTCAAAAAAGTATTAGAGCTTTAATTTTATATGTACAATTTTTCACAACACACATTCTGCCATCAATTTAAATGAGTCCTCACTGCGTAATTGTTTCCACTGTATCAATTTGCTTTAAAAGGACAAAATTGAAATCTAGAATTAATTTCCTTTCACTTCTTAAAATCTGCAAAGATGACGAGGAAATATCTGGGAGAAATAGATATATCTTACCTCTTTACAAACTTATCATTAACTCATTCCAGTATAGGAATTTGAGTGTTTGAACATTCATACATACACTGAACTTTTTTTTTTTTTTAATTCAATGTGAAATGAGCAAGAGGAATTTATTTTATTTCCTGTTCATTGATTCTAAAGTCATGCAGACAAGTTTGATAACATGCAAATTTAATGGCAAAGATACTTGGTTTCATCTTTACATTCAGACTTTAGGTTTTAATGGCATTAGGAAATTAAGAGGAAAAGCAAGAGAAAAATACTGTTAGCATCCACAGAGCTGTTCATCTGCTTCGCTTTTTTTCACTACAACGGCAAGCAATGGAAGGAGCAAGATCAAAGCCCGGAGTATGGATATCATTTTAGAGCTATTCAAATACCGAGAAGCTAAATGATCATACCTCAGCTGTACACGCCTATTGCAACTCGTGTTTCACTTCCCAATATACTGGGTTTAAAACAGAGCAGACTGCAGTTTTGATAACATCTGCTACAACAAATAACAAAAAAAAAAAGAGTGTGAAGTCTGATGAATGTTTAAACAGAACATTTTTTATGGATCAGCTAAATCTTTTCTGCTTTTTAATTAAAAGTAAAGAAAATGGAACTTAATTATCCTGTAAAGATTAGCTTGTGGGCATCTTCCTGTAAATTACTTCTAATTGAAAGCAAATTGTCAAGTGACATTCAAAGTACTGTCCTTTAAAACACAGCTGTTCTATTGCTGATTTCAGTACATTACAGGGCTTTCTTCTTACAGTAAGGCATATTTGAATATTTTAACAATTTGACTGGGTTTTGTATGGATTTCCATTTAGTATAACTTAATCATATTCCCTCCTCCAAAAATCCAAAGAAATATTAGCTACCTTATTGTACCAAATATCCTAAAGTAATTTCTCTTTGCCTTTCATTTTGAAGCTTATCGGTTAACCACTGATTAGCACGTGGCACGGGTAACGGACCAGTTCCGGCTGGTAGCCTGCTACCCAGCCTGCCAGCTAGACCATTCTTACTGCTAGGAGCCAATTTACTACTAAAAACATTTTAAATATTTTAAGCAATTTCAAGTGGCTTTATTCTATAAACTACAAACTGTCAGTTTATATTCTATTTCTTTTAGTTATTTATTTGATATACTTTCATAGTAGATCATTAATACTCCAAGAACAAGATAAAACTGTGGAGCATTAATATAAGTTTATCAAATATATTCAATCGTTTTGATAAACCACTTAAATGTGACTTATCATTCCACCTGGAACTACAACCTCAACCCAAAAACCTGTTACTGTCTTTTATTAAATCTTCCTTGAGATGGCAAGATTTCATTTGGATAGATTAGATTTCAGCCTTCTCCTTGCACATGTGCTCACGTACCCCAGGAAAAAGTCCTTTTATCCTACAACCACAAAGCCAAAAACAAACAGAGGTGCATTTCGCATTTCTACAAAAATTACTGTCACTTTTGAAGTTCTAGTGTTATCCTCCCACTTTTACAAGCTTTATGCCTTCAAGATTGTATTTATGTTCTGTAGCAGTGAAAATACATTCTTAAAACTTCCATATGAGAAGTGCAATGCTTTTGCAGCATTAGGTTGGGGAAACATGTCTACAATTGACCAAAAGTGGCTTAAGAAGGGTGTTTGGACATATTTGTTTTAGATGACAAGAAGTACTACTTGCTTGTTAGAGCTGTGAGGTGACCGATTGCATAGTTCACCGGCACAGGGCTGGTGGGGGGTTTGAAACCCCAGACAGTGGAGAGGGTGAGCAGCAAGGGACCGCTCAGGGTATCATTTGTTTTTTGTCAGAACCAGCTGCACGTGCAGCTTAAATATTTTGTAAGGAAATGGTTTGGTTCTATCACTGGAGACCTAGTGCTTGTGAACCACTCAAAATATTTCCCCTCTTCCTTTATCTGCAGAATGTATGATACATGCTTTGTGGCTCTCAGCCAAATTCAGACTCATGTGTGTGCTTCAGAGGATTAACAATTGCCACACTGGAAAGGTATTTATAAACACGCAATGTCATCACTGGATTTGGGAAAAAAAGTACTACTTTCTCTTACTTTAGGATAAAGTTGTAAATGTTAATCTAAATTAATGATAAGAAAAAAATAAAGCACAATTTTAATGAGATCTTAATTCTATTTGCTTTAGTATCTTTGATTTCCTATCAGGTTCATCACGTGTCTGAACAATTTAGTAATACTATACAAAAAAAGTAGAAAACATGCAGGTTAATTTTTATGGTACCTCAGTTTCCACTCCTCAAAATGTCATGTCATTTTTTGCCCCACCGTAAGCAAGAATGATATGCAGAAAAAAATACCATCTTGCATTACATCCTAAAGGCAATGAGATACATGGTTATTCATATTTGTTGTGGAAGTAAAGTTAGAAATATGATACTATATTCTGCATAAAATACACTTAAGTGCCTATGACATAAAGAACATTCACCATATTCTTAAAAGCAGTGGTTTTCGACCTCATCTGCAGATTATACTAGAAGAACATCCTACATGATGAGCAGCTGTTTTCAGTCATAAGAACGCAGCTAATGCCCTCATAAGCATTATACGTTGTAAGTACTGCAGTAGTCACCTAGGACAAGAATATGAAGAACTATCAATTACTTGTTCTTTGAGGTGAAATTTCAAAATCTAAGATACAGCAAAATAGACCATGATTGATTCTTGTGATGCTCTCTGAAGAACACCGGAAATCAAAACCAACAAAAATTTATGCAAGTGACACATTTAATACCTTAGTGAAATCAGAACACTAGGAGGGTTCATTTTTGCCATGGTTTAACTATTGGGGCTCTTTACTGCCTCTGATACCTTGAGAGAAACATGTGCTACCAGGGTATGCCTCAGCAGCCTCCTCAATACTGTCTGTGGGCTATGCCAACAGACTTCTCTCTAGATTACACTATCTACTTGAAGACATGCAGAAGAGAGTACTGAAGCTGAGCTTACAAATCATTTAAGGTCATTACTCTCCTAAAAAATTCCTGAGAAGATCACCTGGATTTAATATGCCCTTCTGACGTTCCCACTCCAACACTTCATTTTTCTTCCCCCTTTCAACGTGATATCCAAACCGGCACATCCAGTGCAGTGCACGGAAAGCGCAGATAGGGGGAAGCAGAAGCCGAACTTTGTGACTACAACAAATGATATTTTTTTATGTTCTAATTCATAAATGTCTGGTTGGTTTCTGCAGTAATGTTCTGCATAATCCATTGGCAAGACAGCTAAGCATTACCTTTGTTCTGACATCTCTCATGTCAGGAAACTGACAGTGCACATTAAAGGGACAGAGGTCCTCAAAAGTTCCATGGAGAGGCCTTCTAAGACCTAAGGTGAAATACCCTTCCTTAAGAGACTCCCCCCCCAATAAAGTCACTGTGTCACTGTGCCTGTCACTAAACCACAGCTAATCTAGGCCAATAAGGCGATTTAGGAATTAAAAAAAAAAATAATCTGACAAATAATTCAAACCTGGGGGAGAAGTGAAGGTATGAACAGAAGATTCCCAAAATATGAACCACCAATGATCAAAAGTAGCAGAGCAAACCTGTATAAAAATGGTGCCTGAGTAGCTGAATGTGTCCTGGAAATTCTTGAAGAGCTTTCTTACAAAAAATACAATTAACATACAAAAACCAGACACATTTTACCATCACTATTTAAATTTTTCCTTCACAGAAAAATGAAAATAAAAATTTAGAATATTTTAAACAAAATTCAAACTTTAGACTGCAGACTTGTATGACAATTTGACTATAAGCCAATTATTTCAACTAAGGAAAATTATTTTATTCTTTCTTTGCTACTACATACAGGACCAAGAATCAATCACATATCAGACCCAAATAAACATACACTTCCCAGGAGTCTTTATTCAATGCAGCAGTAAGGAACAGGTATATCACACATATCTACTACACCCACTATTGACCCTTTCCTCACACTGAAGATTACAAATCTATGTTCATTTCTTCACTTTTCAACAGCGGATTCTTTAGTATGGATATAAACCCATCTATAAAAATATTAATAATTCTATTACTATTATTATGGCCATTTTCATTCTTATACCTTACTTAAATTAAAATGCTGTCTTAGGAACATTAACAGAGATACAAAATCATAAAAATGTTTTTATTTTCAGTAAATGGAAACTGGGATTACACTATTTCGTGAATAGCATGGAGCTGTGTCACTTACTCCAGAGAAGTGGACTATCATTAGACACAAATGGGTGACCACCAGCTTGAATATATCACAGGTCCCATATGCCAAGCTCCAAGCTCTGCCTTACAAGGTACAACAGACTCTGCCATACAGTTCTCCTACCCACTGCTCCCATTTTAGGGAAAGAGATCATTGAGGCCTTTGATCTCTGCAGGAAGTAGTAGATGTAAAAAAAGGCAGTTTTCAAACATTTTCCACACTTTCTCCTATCCAGACATCAAAAACAGAGCAACTACAAGCAGAAACAACAGAGAACTACCAAAATGTGAAGTGGGTCATTTTTCAATAAAATCTAAAGTGTAGTAGTTTTCATAAATGAAAGGTAGGGACTAAAACCAAGGACTTCTGTATTTGGATTTGCTCTTGCAGACAGTATTTTTTGGTATATGGATCCTGCCTAAGACAGTAGCCTAGCACTCAGGAATGTGCAAGCCTTAAATGCTTCTTTTCATTAAATCCCGGTATCCTATGCAAAAATGCACTGATAAACAATTTCACATACATTTCTGCTTCTGAAAGAAAATTAAGCCTACAAATCAGGGCATGTCTATTGCAACTTGGTATCCCCCATATGATTAGGATATCAGTGCTAACAAACAAAACTATTCAAGATTCTGTAGTAGTGTAACCAAAAACAGTGGAAACAAATCCCTCCAAAAGTCAATCTGCAAACTCAATAATCCTAAAACTTTTCTTAGTTTCTTCAGCGTAGCCTGTCTGGAACTCTCCTAATATTAATGGCCTTCCATGTAGACATGCCCATACATGCACACTGTTTCTGACATGTCTGATTTCTGGATTTGAAAAATGGGGGCTACAGTTGCTGATACACAAAGATGAACACTTATTCCTTATCCTAAGGGAGCTAACAAAAAGATGCTTCCCTTTGTAGCTTCATGCAAATGAGAATTTGAATATTTGAGCAATATTTTAATGTTAATTAGAATTATTTAATACACCTCAGTTTTACACATGCAAAAAACCTGTAAACTCTTTTTCAAGCTGAAATATCTGGCTCTTGTTCAATTTTTTTTAAACAACATAAAATAGAAGTACATTTAAAACATATACTGGTAAGATTTTTCACCTCACTTTTATTCATGAGGTGGGTACAGATAAAAGATAGATTTCTTAAATACATTATGATACTTATTTCACTCCTGTTTCAGAACTGTTCACATCCTAACACCTGTGGTATCTAATTACTGGCTGCATCCTAATATTTGCATCATTATTAGGTGCCAAACATAATGTAATAACATATTACAAACTATTGATTTCTTTGGAAAGTTATCTTCTTTACTGAACAAAACAAAAGCCCCCAAGTAAGATCTTCAGAGAATAAAAACATGTTAATATTAAGTTAAATATATCCACTTCTTTTTTTTTCTACATATGTTTAGGATGTTTTTTTAACATGATCCACAATATCACAATTTTGTCTGTAAAAAGCTAGCATAATGAATTTTAAGATGGAAAATGGAAAATTTCAACTGGATGGGTAAAGACAATATGAAATTCAGATTATCCTTCACAAAGTCTTCTAATCTATAGAACTCTGTAATATGGTCTTACAGGAGATTCACACCCAAGAAGTACTTACAGGCATTTTCGCATCCACTCCTACACTGTAGAGATTTTTCTCTACCAGTATTCCAAGGACAAAAAGTTAACAGGTTGAAGTATGGCAACCTATAAGCTAGTTCTCAGACTTGAGGCTGAAACAGAACAAGTACTTGTATATCCTTCATATGGACTGTGCGTGATCATACTCTAACTTTCAAAAATTGCCAAAGAGAAAATACTTGTTTTGTGTATACCTACACTGATCATACATCTCTTAGTAACAATGTAGAAATAATAATTTAGCAACCTAGAATAAAAATTTGTGATCTGAATTCTTCAGTGTCAGTTTCCAAATATATACGTACAACGAATGGGGAAAATACTGAGTGTTTGAGCACATTAAAAAAAAAAAGAATTTGAGTTACCTCTTCTTCCTGAGATACTAATAACTGCAAAATTTTGTTATAATAACACTTATTATAGACCAATGTCTACTTCATGAAAAAGATGTTGGTTGTTTATGCTATCAAATTTAAACATGATATGTATGTTAAATTCTCTTCTAGATCTCTTCTAGATGTATTAATTGTTTATGTGACGTAGCTTTTTCCTACATAAAGCACAATTTAGACAGATATTCCTCATGCGATTACTGAGACAGCCAGGCTGCCTTAAGAATACTGTTTTGAAAAACACAAGTTTTCACTTGATTCACTTCTCAGACCAGAGTGTGACTGCTGGGCTATGTGAGGAAACAGATGCACAGAGCAGTCAAAGAACCACAAGGGAATTCCTCCCCTCTTGGAAGAAGGGTTTACATTCACAGATGAAATTTGGGTGTGCTGCTTCTAGCAATGCAAAAGTACTTACTATTTGGACACAGTTTCAAAACACAAGAATATCAAAGGATATAATTCACACAAATACATAGTGTGTGCACAATGTAAAAATTATAAGATTTTTTTTCCCAGATTATGCAAACATCATAAATGCTGAATTTTTAAGGACTGCATATGTCTGCTTCCTATCCCATTTCACCTTCTTCCAAAACTATATTATTTTAGCAATTTTGATCTGTAATATCAAAAAAAAATTTCTTCAAGGAAAGATTTTAGGCAAAGAGCACCATGGTAGAAATTGCATTTAGTTTATATGCTTTTCCTCATATGAATCTGAAAAAAAAATCCATTTTTGCAATTATTTCTACTTTCTCTTCTAACAAAAGAACTTGCTATATTTATCTATGTTCCTATATGGTATCTGTCATACAAAAATTTAAATGTGTTCCCAAATATTTAAGCAGATAACAACTGCTATCACAAACATTACTTGCTATTGTCCTAAGTAATAACATAAAATAGCATGAAACTGACTTCTCAAAAGTCTGAATTCTATTAAGCTTTCTCTCTGCTCATGAGCAGCGATTGACAGCTTAAGCAGGACATTTTTGTATATAAGGACAGTCTTGAAAAAAAAGAAAAAGATCACTAAGTAATCACACAAACATTCAATAACTCCAAATTAATATAAAGTAGCAGTCATCCTTTTATATAAGTGGAAATGTACATGATGGAAAAAAAGTTCAAAATTGGCATCTGTACCTTGAAAGTATGAAGTTAAGTGCTTGTGGCAGAGGGATCACTTTTGGAAAGAATATAAATAAAAGGATAGCTTGCATTCAGTATTTCAGCATGTTGTTCTGGGTTCCACATATTTAAAAAACAAAACAAAACAAAAACCCACAAAACACACACACACACACACACACACAAAAAAAAAAAGGAAGAAAAACACACATACACACAGAAAAACCCCAACAAAAAAAATCATACACACTTCAGAGTTCAACGCTGATCTGACTACGAGTCTGATTTTTGGGCGCCTGTTTGCAGATGCGGTAGAGTTATCAATCCAAACAGACACACAATCCGGGTCCAATGTCACTTCTCCTCATTATGTTAATAGTTAATACATGCAAATGAAAACACTCTAGCAATTTGATTTCTTTGAAGATAGTTTGCATATTGTCTTAGCCATAATGACTGTACACTTCTCTCAGCCTCGATTTATGCAAGGGTAGTTTAGTTCATTTTTATCAGCTCAAGTTCATTTTGGCTGCTACTGGAATGTATGTGTATGTTTCTTTTTTACCTTTCACCTAATTACCATTCAGGTACCATAAGCAGATTTTTCATGCTATTGGTGTTTTTCTTAATTAAGAAACAAATGAATTCTCCCTAGCAAAAAAGATGGAACAACAGAATAAGATGCCAGAGGCTGATGTTCTGCTTCTTAATTGAAGCTGCTTTGTTAGGTGTCTGCTATGAGGGGGCAGAAGTGTCATGAGTTTATTATGAGTAGTATAAAAATAAAAGCATAAATAGTACTTTAAAAATTACAAATGAATACAGAAATGTTAGCTTTACAGGCACAACTCAACTAAAATATTCTCCCTTCCTTTAGGAGGATAAGTTTTTTAAGCATAAATTATTCTTCACATCTGGAAAGCCCCAGGTTCTAATCCCAGCCCAGAGTGAATCCTTTCTTTTTCCTTTGTGTATTATCTGCACCCTGCTTGTGTGCTCATGTTGTTCAATTAAGGAGGTACCTGAATTTACCAGTGAGAGGAATTTTGTTTCTTTTCCTTCATCCTTTCAGCAAAATAAGTCTCTCGCTCTCTCTCTCTCTCTCTTCTTCCCCCCCACCCTGTTTTTAAGTTGTGCTTTTCTGCTTCCTTTAATTACTAGGTTTTTCCATGAATCAAAACATCACCAGTACTAGCACTTGTAAGAAACTCATGACAGTACACCAGTCAGGACAATATTACCCTGCCATAATTTAACAAGAAATTTAGAATCTCTAAGGATCAAGGCCTCCAAGGAATGTTGAATTCTTCTTTTAACACACAGCCCAGATACTAAGGGTCACAGCCCCCTAAACCACATGGGACATGCTGCAGGAGTAAATTTGGGTTTGAACACAGAGACTGAGATCATTTGCTCCTAGAGTTTGGCACTGTAACACATGGTCAAACATCAGCTGTCATCAGGACAGCTTAAATGCAGAGACCACCACTGGCATCTTATTTGTAATTAATATATATTAATTTTGTAAAAACTGGAAAGCAAGTATCTGACAAAGCCTTCCATGAAGTTGAGATTAAATCCCAGCACTCCTTGTGGACACATAATCTCTATCTGTTTCCACAGGAATTATAAGAATGTTAGAACCATGAAATCAGTATCTCCCCCCACCCACAAGAAATTAACTCACTTTTCCATTCAGATAGTTTTCCATTATGTAAAAAGGGAATGCCTGGAACAGGAAGAAAAACAAAAATATTTTGTAGTACCATATTAACCAAAGATCAATTTTCAGATAGTCTGTATAATACTGAAGCGAAGCACTGAGTATTGTCTTGAAGAAATAAACAGGTCTGTTTCCAACAGAGATCAGTCTTCTACAGAAAATCTTTCTGTATTTTCTCCAGGTGCTTTTATGCATAGTTTTGGACCCAGAAAATGTCAAATTTATTTTCTGTTTAATCAATATTGTCATATCATGTGTCTCATCAATATTAATGGTAAACTGGTGTACCTGTTGATGTAAAGTATGTGTCATAAGTCAGTGATAAATGTATTTTGAAATGGAAACTATGGAAATGTGTGAGAAGGACTTTTTTCCTCCCACTTCCTTCCTTTGAACATTTGCTGGAGGTTGTTTTTCTTTCTCTCAGCCAGAGAAAGCTAGATCCAACAAATACAGCAATTTAACAGTATGCTGCTTCTATTAATAAGTCTTTGCTTTTTCAAATTAAAATACTATAATTTCAGATTTTTCTCTTCTTAAAAGATGCCAAGCATCATGAAGAAATCAAATATTCAACTTTGTTAATTTTTCTACTGATTTTATATATGCAATTACTTAAGCTTAACTGGTCTTCTTTTACACCATTTTCAGTGAGAAGAAAATCAAGCCTCGTGTCAGTAGTTTAATTTCACAAAGATATATAATCACTGCTCACCAAAAAAAAAATAGTAAGCTCTGCTGGTAGTCTGCATACACATACAGTGCACAACAAACCTCAGCTCTTCACCGACTGGACTCCCTCTTTCTGAATCTCTGCTGCAGTCTCAGCTTCGTTTTCCTCTCAATCAGTCTCTGACCTCCTCACATGGTGTCCCTGCCAAATTCTTGGCATTGGAAGTGAGGGGGAAGAGGCCATACCATAAGCGTGTTGATAATGAGGAGATAGAAATAGAAAACCAGCTGGATTGTCCTAATAAAGTATGTCTGGGATTCAGAGACACAACAACTCCCTGTTCAGGTCACTGTTCAGCATTTTAACCCCCTGCATTCCAGCTTGACCTTTCACTAATCTCCATTAAATTATTAAATTAACGTTTAATATGAAATTGTACTTGAAAAATTCACTTTGATTACAATGAAACCTATGACCTGCTTCTGTCTAACTGTATTTTAATTATGTCATTTCTGCCTCAGACATGCAAGTCAGTCCTGAAAGATTTTTCACTCATTGTTTTACTCCTTTTCTGTTATCTTAAGAATGCCAATACTGTCATATTTGATCTTGGTCCTTTTGCTGAAGTATGTCTTGGGTGACTGATACAATCTAAGAGCTTTGTAAATCTCTAATGTATTAAGTTGTTGTTTTCTCTTTATATGTCATTAAAGCACTGGAGGGGGAATAAGTAAATAAATAAATAAAACACTACACAGGTGCTAATAAACACAAAAACCCGCCACCCTTCATTTACCTACATCAGTGACCCCCCCTTAGTGCTAAGAAATCCATATTTAGGCTGATTTGATCTAACCTTTTATAGTATCACAATCCAGGAGTTCCCCACACAGCCCTCATATTCATTTATAGCTGCCATAAGACTGTCATCTCTAGTAAGAAGTAAAATCAAGGAGGGAGGAAAATAAACTTTGTGGGTTTGTTTTTACTTCTTAGTCACACTTCAAATATTTTTCACAGAACACTATCAAGCAAAAAGGGCACAAACCCAATACCCTTAAAGTCATAAGCAAGGTGGACAAAACACCTTTTGTAACTAAGCTTATTTGCTTTTGCTATTCATTGTTCAGTGACTGGTCATACAAAACAAAGGTAGAATGCCAGATATAATACAGCTAAGAAGGACAGTCCTCAATTTCTTGAAAATTTGCCATTGATTCCATATGGCATAACTACGGCAACTCTCCTGAAAAATGTTAGTTACTCGTTTAGAAGTATTCTGAAACTATAAAAATTTTGAATCAAAAGTTGTAATTTCCTAGCTGTTATGAGACAGCAGTACTATATCTGATGACACATTAAAAATAAAATAAAATAAAATAAAATAATAAAATAAAATAAAATAACCTTGAAAAATGGCTAAGATACCACTATTGTTTGTAAGGGGATTGTTTTTCACTCAAGAAATATTCTTCAAAAAAGGAAAATAACTAACTTACAGACAATAAAACAAACTCAGCTCTTACCACTTAAATTAACGAAGAAGAGCTAATGAAACACTGGTGTTCAATAGTTAGAAAAGTATTCCCTCTAAGATAACACATATAAATAAATAACAACAGTTAGCCTTCCAGTCCCTCAGTTGCAGCCAGCAAAACACTGAGATCCACTTTTTCTATCCATTTCTATGTACTGGCAATTTTAAAAAGTGCTTCAAAGGTCAAGTAGGATGACTGAGAAACTGTGCCTCTTCCCAAATTTACCGTTGCCAGCTTTTTCACCATTTACCCAAATAATAATCACTACCTTCTTTGCATGTGCCTAGTGCAACAAATGTATATAAGGCTTAGCCTAATGATCCCATACAGTGAATCCAGGAAGGGCCACTTTCACATAATTTCTGTTACCCCAGCAAACTGCTGGCCTTTGGAGTCCCTTCAGCTGTACAGGCAGACCAGCTATATATATTTGAGATCTATCTATTTCTTATATATATTTATGAGAATGTCAATGTCAAAGACCTAGCAATCTCTTCTTAGGCCTAGCTTTTCTTCATCCAAATGAGGTGATCAAGGCAATAGGTTACATCATCCTTTTTTATTAAGAGGTATTTGTACAACTAACAAACTTTCCTGTAGAGATGAATAACATTAAAATCACTCCAGCAGCTGTACTGCGTCAGGCAGAATAGGTCTCAAAGACCCCACGTTCTATTCCAGGTTCTACTGGTACCTACCTGACAAGTAATTTCCAGTTTCTGGCTTGACGTTTTGCTGAAAACTGGGTAATTATATTGATTGTTCTCCAAATAGAAAAAAATAAAAAGCAGGGAACTATTGTTACTTAACAAATGATAACGGTATGTAAGAGAAGTGCACCTAAGACTCACACTAAAATGCAATGAAGGCTGTCCACAAATTCCACCTACAAATAACTCCCTATTACTAGCCAAGAATGCAAACAATAACCTGCAAATCACACTCTGTTAATAGAGGATATGTGGCCTTACCATTGCTGCTTAGTAGTTTTCTCTTAAAGCTCCCAAGAAAAATTGAAAGACCATACATGTATTATTAAGAAAATTTTAGTCTACAGACTCTGGAGTTTGTCTTCCTATTACTCGGTCAAACTATAATTCTGATAGCAAGGTCACCAATGCTGTATTTCAAATGTGAATCTGCTTCTCAGTAACAACTGTTCCACTCCAACAAAAATTAAGTAATTATCATCAGATAAGTGACTACCATCCAATACAAGGGATGAACCTCTCAGTCAATCAAAATGAAAAAAAAAAAAAAAAAGGAATGACATAATATAAATATATATTTGCTGTTATATGCAGGTTATCACATGCAGAACATTTTGCCATTGCATGAACTTACCATTAGAATGAGCAGTGCATTATTAATGTGTAACACAAAATGGAATGCAAATATTCATTCCATATACTTCACTAATAAAGTATTATTTCATACAAAATGCAGAACATTTAATACATTTTGCTGAAGTTCCTCTATCAAGATGCGTGATACTTAATTAAGCACTAAAATACAGATATCAGAAGCAGCAAATTTTTTTTAATCCTTCACATACAAATGCAACCACATAATTCAAATATCAAAATATATTTGAATGTAAAATCTATCAAAGTTATCATCAATTATGGCTTACAGGTTTTCAGTGTTCCTGTATATAATACAGATGCTCTCCCCTCCCAAAAGAAGAAAGAAAGAAAGAAAAAAAAAAAAAGGTATTATGATGTCTTAAAATATTCCCTGGGCTCAGTTGTTTCTTTCTCTTTGCTGTCAAACAAATTAAGAGTGCTTCATTCTTCATAATAATTCCTTTCTAGGAAGAGATCAAATTCCCATCAGTTTTTTGAGGCATTTCTCATCCTTAAAAGCATTCGAGTCATCCTTTACAACTGAAACATAGCGTAAATAAGCAAGAATATATCAGCAAATAAGCAACATCTTACATAAGGACAACTTAAGAATATAAAAGCTAAAGTACAAAAATCAGGACTTTTTGTAAAAAACTTAAAAACGGTTAAAGAAAATGATATGACTACATATGGGCAAAATACCGTCCTATGAATAATGCAATCACAACTAAACTAAGTGTTGTGTGACAGCTCGGTTCCCATATATATATTTTATTTTCACTGAATTTTATATTCTATTTCTCGAAAGGCTGAGAACAACCAACATCATTCCCTTCCATGCAAAACCTTCTACCCCTGCCCATTTTATTTCATCTCTGTGTCCATTCCTTATAAAGGTGATTTACAGAAATTCAAAATCCTTCCTTTACAGTCATGTTTTATACCACTACTATTAGCAAAATGATTCATGATCTTTATAAATGCAGTCCAGTATTCCATAATATGCATGCTTTCTTTGCAATGTTATACTGTTATGCATTCTGGGATATTATAAATTAGAGCTATATAAAGCAAGTAATTAGGCATACATTGAAGATGCACCATCCTTAAGGTAAAAAACCCCACCTGACTTGGCACTGGCCTTCGCTGGTTTGGTTTTTTTTTAAAGAAAAATTTGTCTGGGCATAATAGTCTGTATAAAACTGACTGGCATCTTAAAAATCACTCAGAATATAAAACATCTGATATATAGGAAAGAGGAACTGGTTTTGGCACCTAGGGGAGATAAACTGTGTATTATAGTGTAACATTTAAATCTAAGAAACAGACCTCCACACCATTAGTAGCAGCTTAATAAAACAGCCACAGCATAGTCTTCAAGTTCAGAGGTTTAGTTGTAGTTCCCCCTATTTATGATCTTGCTATAAAGTAAGATTTTAATCTGAAATGAAGTAGTTCTGCTGGTCTTTTGGAAGACAGAAAGGAAAATCTTCTAAGAGCTACATTTGGCTATTTTAACACACATTAAAGTCCAAGGTACATAACAGATTTATATGAAACACACATGAACATTCCAGTAAAAGGAGGATAACAGTATAGGTTAGTGCCAGAAATGGGCATGAAAGAATCTGGATGCTACTCCTGATTGCACTAGTTAGGACATATTATTAAATTATTTCAGCAAGCGCTATAGGTGTTGAGACTCTCTTAATATCAGGCGTCACTATCTAATGGAAAAAAAGAAAGAAAAACCACCACGCATTGATTGAAAAGTATGGGCCGCAGTAGGAAAACTAAAACTTAAGCTTTCATTTTTCTATTACTGAAAAGGAGGTAATATTTCCAGAGTTAGTGTGTTTCATAGGGTCTGTTAAGATACAGAACACAAGATTACTTAAAAAATTCAAATATAATTACTTCATAATTTCAAGCTACTTGCTTATGAATATTATCTTTACCTGTAGCACGTTTTTTTTTCCTTCTAACAAAAAAGTGTATTTTGTACTAAATTGGTGCTATGCATCAAGTTACGTGCCTCAATTCATACTAATTCTCACATATATTGAGATACATACAACACATGTTTATTTAAATAAGTACAGTTTTAATGGAAAACAGATATTGTTAGAAATAGTTCTCAAGTTCATAGGCAAAACACTTCCATTCATACAGACGCATAAAGCTTCCTATTTCATTTGTGACTATTTGATTTTAGAGATTTTTTTTTCCTGACATGAGCTGTTATAAAGATGATTATTCAAATTATTTCTTGCAAATATGAACTGCCATTGAAGAATCATGTATCAGTTTAATTTTCAGTTCACCATGGATAATAATAGTGAAGCCTCTAAAAAGATGCCAAATAATACCATCTGCATCTTGGTACTTTTAGTAACAGGAACATCTTTCCACTAAGAAATGGATAAAGACTAGCTAACTGATTATGAAACATTTTGAAATGTTTTTCTTATGACAAATCAATATTTTAATAATAGAAGCTATTAGCCATCAACATTTTTAAAATGTTTTTTAACATCCCTGTAAACAAAATTTGTATTGCTGAACAATTCAGCACTTGAGTAAACAGCATTCTGGAAGAATGTGGGGCTAGATTAACTGTACCAAATTAAACTTAAAATACAAGACAAAACTGCAATTATTTTCCTGACGGCATCACAGGAATCCGTATTCTCAAAACATTTTTCTGTGAATTCAAATGTGGATTTTCAGTTTTAAAGACAAGTAGTACCTCAGTGCAAACAGGTGTGACTCTTATGTTGGTATTGCATGATGAAATGTGTATCATGCCACAAATGACTTTCATAACTTGAAACAATTAAAGCATAGCAAGAGTAACACTCCGAATGTTTTTTTCTCATTTGTTTTATAATGCAAAGGCCCTACCTTTGAAAATAATGCTTTCACTGATAATCAATGTTGAAAAACAAATTTAGCAAGAACTTGGTGGCTTATGAATTCTGTACCTGAATTTCTCCTTCTTTCTTGACAGTGAAAACATCTGAACCAACAGTCAAAGACCATCAAAATGAATGTCAGACTAATCAGACCAGTCACAACATCTCTAAAACACAACCCCACTTAAATGAGATTTCCAAAGCTGCAAGACTAATCATAAAATTACACAGTCTAGCTGGTCTAAGTAGTTGATTGTTACTCTCCATTTATAAGAATTGCTGATCTTGATTACTTTGGCTACATGACTTTTTTTTTTTTTTTTTTGCCTCCTTTTTGTTTCACCAGCCCTGATTTTCTTCTTTGGATATTTAAATGGGTCTAGAGGTATAAAAATCCCAAACAGGCAACAAAGAAGGTGTCCCTGGTCAGATGCAAGTATAATAAATACTTTGAATAAAAGTCTAATAAAGCTTCAGTTTTATTAAGTATAAAATTACATCTGGAAAAACTTCAGTACGAAACATTCAAAAAATATTTACTTATTCTGTGATGCAACATGTTTGTCAAAGAAACACACCTGAAAATCTGAACCCTATTTGCAAATTATATCTGAGCTTTTACAGCTTATTTCAGACCACCTGTAGAAATGCTGCAAGAGCTCAGCATAATAACATATGAAAACCCAACAAAGCTCTGATGCTAAAGGGATGCATCATCATATTAATAAAAACAGAAACAGCTCTTGAACACTTACACAGTCCTGTCTTAAATCTGTGTTCATAAATACTTCTCTCAGCCTGGAGTTCTATGTTTTAAAACATGCTTTTAATATACACCTCAAAAGAGGTTTACAAAATAACCATGATAAAACTGTGTATTTCTTGAATAAGACCTTTACTTTATTATTTCTTAAATGAAACGCATCCCCTGAGATTAGACAGTAAGAAAGCAACCTTTCTTGAAGTATAACTAATCACTGTTAAAATGACCACCAGTTCACCTACACTGATCACTTATTACTGGTAGCACTCCAGGTTATACTACAGGTTCTTTCATAGTGCATTCCAGCTATACTATCAGCAATACAGCACCTTGCAGAATTCATCTTACTGATATTAAGCCAGCAGCATTAGCTGAGACCCAACTGTCCTTTGGAGATGTGACCCTTAAAACTCAGAGAAAAGCGATACATTATAAAGGATTTCTAGAGAGTATCAAACTGTCCAAAAATCTAAATTCAAATCCAAGCTGTCCAAATTCCAATTTTGTGCCAGTTGTACACATTTTCATGGTTGCATTGAAAATTTTTTTCATTTAAAAGCTATTATGTCTTGATTTCATTGAAACATTTTTCCCCTTCTGTGACTGTTACACAGGGAGTGCTAATTGTAAATGTGGTCTGTGAAAAAAAACAAAAAACAAAACCACAAAAAACCCTATAAACACTCAGCTGTTTATGGTATGGTCATAGATTGATAAATAATCTCCAGTTCACAAAAATACACTTCGCATACATTTATTTTAATGATATTTAAGTACATCATGCTAATTACTCTTAATCTAGTGAAAAATAAATACTTCTGTATATGAGGTACAATGTGCTATCCTGTACATAATGGTTCATAGAATAGCAATATTTCACAAGCTAAAATTAATTTCCCACAAGGTTTCATTACAATCCCTCAATATATAAATAACATAAAACTCTCACTGCAGCTGCAGTGACAAATTCGCTGTGGAAAACATTCTTTAAAATCAGAATGTTTATAAATCATGTAATGCTCTAAATTATGATGTTTTAAGTAAATACAGACATTTAACAGCAAAAAATACTTATTTTTGTAATTCACTTGTCCAACGGGTATACTTCCTCTGTTTTCATACCCTCCTCTCACAATTTGCAGCCTTATTTCTGTATTAATACTGACCCGATTACTTGGCCTTTCAATGGACCATGAAAAGTTAAGTCTTGTAGCTAAAGAAAAACATAATCCAACACCCCACCTTGTGGGAACCCAGCACTGCCTGACACTATACAGAAGCCGACCTTTTTGTCCTTCAGACTTGCCTACCAGGCCCCATCTTCTATCGCAAAAGCCAAATCATCTGATCCCAAACTAACTGTCAACTGCTTGTGATGGTGGGGAAGCCAGACATCAATCAATCAGTTTTTATCAGAGCCACTCTTCGTTTTTCTGTTGTGCTCATCTTATCATCTGACCCAGTTGTAGCCCTGACTTCAGAAGCCTAAGTAACTTGATGACAAAATATGCGTCTGTTTGTCCAAGATGCACATTATTAAGGATTGCACTTGTATTTTTAGCAACTAGCTAATATTTTTTCCAGATAAACTGTCAAATATTTGAGATTTTTCCCGGTTCTTAAGTTTTTTAGTGTTCACTGAAATACCATGATGCATTTTTGGAACAACGAACAACTATCAAGCAATTTTGGTTTTGGTTTTGTTTGTTTTGTGGGGTTATTTTGTTTTTAACGTAAATACATATGCATTTTCAAATAAAAATTCAGCAGTTTCCTTAAAAAACAAAGTTATTTGCAAGCCAAGGGCCACTCAGAGGTACTCCGTCCTATTCATGTACACAGTGCCATTCAATTGCACTTCAACATTGCTTGCATGAATATGGGTATTGACACATTAACACCATCTAAAACAACAGTACTTCTATGGACATACAGATTTTCTCTTCTGCATCCTACAAATCTAGAGCATTTTGTCTATGTCCATTCTGAAATAGACAAAATACAATTAGCAAATACAATACTCAAATACCAATCTGATTGAAAGCTTTCAAAAATTATCTGTTACTGTTTCCAGAAGTCTTTTCATACACACTTACTAATTGAAGACTGTAACATTAAAAGGTGGGAGAGATTGGGAGCCTTTTGAAAAGAAAAGAACTACTGCAACTTCAGCTTTCATAATTTTAACATTGTCTTCACTGGTTCCACAACTGTGTTCTAGTTTGATGTTTCAGTTAGAGGTGGTCCATTTTCTCTGTGTAAAGCGGTATAAAATGTGCTAGGAAAGTCCTTGCTGTAGTTCTTCAAAACTTTTCTAAGAAGGGATCTTTATTGTCATCTAAAATGAAACCTGAATTGGAAAGTGAAAAATTTAGACAAACCCAAAGGATCTATAGAATATACGTATAATTTCAGTAGGTCTGACAACATCTTTGAAATTTTTTTCATTATATCTTATAAATAATAACCTTCACACTGCATAACAGAAATAAAATCAAGTATTAAATAGCAAGGTGACAGTCCCAATTACAGGAGTAAAACACGGCATCTCCTCTGAGACTTGTGCTGCAACTACAAAAGTAAAAATAGTATCACCTACAGAATTTCTTCTCAGCCTAAACAAACACCTCCATGTATCATCAGAAAACGTATCTTCAAGATTATTCCATTTCAGCAGAGAAAATCTTTACAATAGACCCATGAAAATACTTCACTCACCATATACAGCTCCATGAGGAGTTTATTTTACAGTATAATTCATTTTGTACTCATTAAAAATCAATTTTCAATAATAATTTCAAATGTGTTTAAAAACTAATTACACCTTTCTATATCATTTTTGCTACAAAAATATGTAGACTTTTATTTTTCATAGACAATACAAAAAGGAACATGTAATGCACAGGGGGCAAAACCCAAACCACGGAATTCTTTTGAACATAACAAATTAACACTTCATTTGAACCTGGTCCCTACTCTACTCTACATTGTAATTTTACCTACACCAAACTGTTACATATCATTTGTGGTTGTGTGCATTTTTAAGCTCCTATCCTATAAACGCTTGCATGTTCATTTTAAATATTATAATCAACAGGACTGTTTCTATGAATAAAGTTAAAGAGTGTGTTCCTTAAGTTTGTCATACAATATTTTTATACCTTCCAAAGAAGAGTTAGACAGATAGGAAACCCAGTAATGAAGAAAATGATGTAGTATTTTACTGCAGTTTGTATTAATACTTTATTATTAGGAAAGGAAAAATGGAAAAGTGTCTGGATTCAATAAGACTTTTACCATCCTCCGCTATACTGGATCTAAGGCAAAAAGACCAAATACAGTAAAAAGGAGCGTGTGACATGCAGTTATATCAGCTAATCACAGACTGAAAGCTTGAGGTCTAGTTATCTGGAAGAATAAAGCAACATCACTCTAACTTATTTACCTGAGTGCAAAGAGTAATGTATGAGAGGAGATGGGTTTTGTTTATATAAAGAGATGTCTAGGTAACTCACCAACTACTAAAGCATTGCTATTTTTGATAGTTTGTTACTAAATTGTATTCACTTTATAAATCTTCTGTAACTGAACAAATATTGCTAAAGAAAAAAAGTTCTATAAAATGATACAGTAGTACTCAAAAAATAAGAAATGTAAATGTCACACTAGTTTTATTTACTGATTTGCAGCTAAGTAATTGCATGAATATAAATCAAGATCGAATGGGCAAATAAGCCTTGAACCAAATTAGCTCTATAACATAATCTCACTTCCTAGATGTTTTAAAATCCTATCTAGTTCTTCAAAATATTAAAAAATATTTGCATTTACAGAAGATGATTATGTTACATAACACCTTTCCTCAACACAGCAATTAGGGGACATATGAAAACTGAAGATTGGTGGAAAATAACCAGGATAAGATTTATTCAACATTTGTAATAGGAAGCAAGGAAACTTTTCTTGTTTATTACAGTAGTTTTAACTTATATACACTCTTTTCATGGTTATGATTACACAAACAGTATCAGAAGCCACTAAAATCTAACTTAAGATAGTATATACCAAACTTAATCTCTTTTACATTTTTAAAAAAGAAAAACCTATTCTGACAACCACTCGCATCTGCTACCAACTCCTGATGGCAATACCCTTCAAAGCATTAGATAAAACTGAATAATCAATGAGAAATGTCAATGCTGAGAAGCGATTCCTTCTGCAGTGTAAGATTTCTATAAGCATTTGGATTTTGTTTGATTGGGGTTTTATCGTATTTTTTACAAAAATTCTTCTTTGATATTGCAAATGTACTGAATGGCTCTTATTAAACTTGGTATTTCCCAAAACAATATTTATCTGCATCAGTAAGACACACAGACTTTTTGTTACTTCACACCCTAGGAGTGGGAAAAAAAAAAAAAAAATTATCAAGCCAGTGACTAGGAGTATTGATACTCAATATATGTCTCAAATACAGCATGTTCTAAAGATCTACCAAACAAATAACTATACATGTACATTTACAAACAACTGGGTAAATGCAAAACTTCCGCTTATAATTGTTAAGTCTTTACAGCTCTCCGAACAAGATTTAACCTCACTATGACTATATAGGCTAAGAAGTCTTAAGTGCATTGTCTAAGATGAGGACTTTAAAAAAGCACTTAAGAATATAGAAAAAAGGAGCTGTGATATGATAAAACAGCATTAACAATATTGTCATAAACTCATAATTGTATCAACTTATAAAACTCAAAAATAAGTGTAACTAGATTGCAGCATTCAGATGTTACATGATGTGTATTTGCCTTTGAGAGTGAATGGAACACATTATTTCTCTAGACTCTTCAGACACTTTTTTGAAAAACCTTGTAAGGAAGAATGCATAATAAAATAAGTTCCTTCTACCGATGCATATTCTGTGTTTCTGTGCTAATTCTATACTCATCTTTAACTAGGAGAAAGAAATCTTAAACATACATTCCATGGCAGAAGTCATATAGCTGCATAAATATTATAGAATTCCCATGCTTTCACTTTAAAACCCATTTGTCCAATGCACAAATTACTAAACTGTAAATAATATTGACTACACAATCCTCCTCCACCATTGTGTCATTTCAAAAAGACAATCCGACAGTAACGGTAATGACACAAGCTCAGACAAGCCTGTGGGCATTAATATTTAAATCTTACCTATCCCTTGTGATTGAAATTCAGCTTCTATTCACAAACAAGAACTAAATCAATGTTCTTAGAGTTCAAACTAGATCCCTAAACAGTTTGCCACTCTCCATGCACAGATAAGATAAACTTTCTTTGACCCAAGAGATGAAGTTGCCATGACGATCAGAGAGTCCACTTTCTATATTGATATTTTGCTGATGTAACAACAAATAGAACCAGATCCTAGGGCTGATAATGGTGATTAATTAATACTAATATTGATCCCTACAAGCAAGAGACAAGGCTATTAACTTGAAGCCTGAAAAGTCAATTGTTACCTGTGGCAGAGATACTAGCAGCTGATTTTGAAACATAATAAACAAATGTGCTATCTTTATGCTAATATCTTTAAAGGGGTAGATCCCTTTCTCAAGCACAGTACTTTCACAATCCAAATATATTATTTTAACTGAATCTTTTCCTCTGCATCCAGAGAAGAGAAATGAACGCCAATATTTCCAATAGAGGCTATACAAAATGCTACACTGAATACCTGTAACATGAACTACTTAGAGCATTGTAAACAGTGTAAACAGAGCTTAAGCAGACTTTTAAGAATACGTAACATACAAGTCATAGGATTTGGAATAAAAATTGCAGATGTACATTTATCTAGTAGGAAGCCTAACTGGTCCCCATATGAATAGAAAAAAATAATAAAAACCCACAGGTGAAAGCCTCACTGCTAAGATAACATCCTTGAAGGCACATCCATGT